>NW_020954576.1:14051590-14138623 GCF_900497805.2 Vombatus ursinus
GAGAGGAGAGGAGAGGAGAGGAGAGGAGAGGAGAGGAGAGGAGAGGAAACAAAAGCAGAGCAGAGCTGAGGAAAGCAGTAAGTAATACAAAGTTACATACAAAAATAAGAGCATAACAGTCCCTTTCCTCAAAAAGTTTCCATTCTACTAGAGAATATTTAAAAAAAAAACAGATAATTAAATGTAAGATAATTTGAGAAAGGAAAGAACACTAGCAAATAGATGATCAAGAAAAACAGATGACCTTTGAGCTAAACCTTGAAGAAAACTAAGGATCTAAGGGACAATTGTTATTTCAGGCATAAGGGTGAGTTTCTATTTAGATACATGGGGCCGGAAGACAATAGGACAAGTTCTAAGAAGAGGATGTAGGATAGTTTGGCTGGTCCATAGAGTGCACATAGGGGTGAAGTGTGAAAAAAAGTATGGAAAAGTAGGTTGTAGTCAAACTAAAAAGAGCCAAAGCATTACGTGCAAGAGAGAGCCATGGTATACTATTGAGCAGAGTATCTCATAGGAAAATTATCTTGTCAGCTGTGTGAATGATTGACTGGAAAAGAGAAAAACTGGTGAGAGGGGCAAGGCAGGACATGATTTGAGAAAGAAAAAACAACCTTGTTTTGAATTATGAAAGCAAAGTATTCATTTCAAGGGGAGAGGTGAGGCATAATACAAAATTTGACTGGAATAAAACAAATGCAGGGAAACAATATTAGAATAGGATATAAATTTGGGCTTGTTTGATTTTACGGAGGACCACATCCTATGCTTTGTGTCTATGTAATTTCAAAATAAGTACTTTAAATGGAAATCAGTTTAGAGCATCAACTTGTTTTGTCCACACAAGGCCAAAACATGTTTAACTGATTTTTCATCTACTGAACTGACCAGTTTTATTTGTTATACTGTGCCTACATTTCTTTAGCAACAGTAACAGTGTAACATTTCCACTTTTCATTCTCAAGAAGAGTTTTTTTTTAACCTTTTTTATCTCTTTTTGAAAAAGTGTCTAGTAGATTTTTTATATTGACGGGAAGGGTTCATTTAGAATGCAGAAATGCTTTATCCATTCAAAAACAATAATGGTTCAAGTGGTAGCCAGATGAAGAGCTGATTACAACTAAATCAATTAAAAAGCTTCCTTTATGTTTGCTGGTTCACTGATGGTGCATTGGCAGTAGATTTAAGAGACTTAATTTATGCAAAAGATTGTTGGATGATAACCTCATAATTGATAGTCGATGAAAGAGTGAGTGCCAAAATTTCTAAATGCCTGCTGAGCCTATATTAACATGAAGTACTGACTGAAAGTCAATTTCAAAATTTCTACCACAACAAAAGTGATACTTTCTCAGAACTACAGATTATAGAATAACTATAATTTTAAAGATTACAATTAGGGACAAGAATTTAAAAGTTTGAGGGATATCAGCAACCATCTAGCCCAATTCATATATGTGTAGGAAGCCCTACTAACATTCAAATAGTTGTTTAATCTAAGTTTAAAGATTTCTAGTAGGAGACTCCACTACCTCCTGAAGCAATCCATTCTACTTTTGGACAGCTGAAAATGTTACAGAGTTTTTTCTTGAAACCAAATCTGAATGTACTCCTCCCCCCTCCTCCAACTTTCACCTGCTTCTGCCTTTGGAGCCAAACATAACAAATCTAATCCCTCTTCCACATGACATCACTTCAAATACTTGAACATAGCTCTCATTCATCTCATGCTGCATCTCATGCTGAATTTTTTTTTTTCCAGGCTAAACACACACCAGCCTTTCAATTGGTCTTCATATATAATCAACTCAAGAGATTATATTATCCAGGTTGCCCTCCTGAGGACATTCTCTAGTTTATCAATAGCTTTCATAAACTGGTATGTCCAGGATTGAACAAAAACCCCAAATGAAGTCTGATAAGAACAGAGAAGAGTGGGATTATCACTTCCCTATTCTTGAAAGCTATACTTCTCTTAATGAAACCAATGACCATATTAGTTATTTTGAATGCAGTATTACTTTGCCAACTCATATGGAACTTGCCACTCACCAACCACCTCAGATACTTGTTAAGAACAATCACTATGGGACTAGCCAAGATGGCAGAGAAAGAAATAGTAAATCTAACTTCCTCTCACAACTACTCCACAAAGACCTAGAAAACTCACCATGTGGAGTCCTTATTGGGAAATTCAAGGAAAAATAACAACCAATCATTTAACATAGGAGACCAAGGTATTTGAACAGTGATGACAGGGTCACCTCAATTCCCAACAATCAATTCCTGGAGAAAGGAACAGCAGGATGCAAAAGAATACAAAATGGAATCAAACAGATCCCAGATATTCCTTCCTGAAATTCACAGAGCCTGGCCCTAATGCAAAGTATAAGTACAGAAAGTGAAGTGGGAAGAATGTGTGTGTGTGTGTGTGTGTGTATGTGTTAAATCCCATCATAAAAAAAAACCAAACAACTATATTGAACTAAAGAACTATAAAGTTCAAACACACAAGGATAGGAGGAATAAAATGCCTCAAAATATATTCAAACAAAATTTCAAATAAAAACACAGAATGGGCTTTAGTTCAACCAGGGTTAAAATGATTTTATAAATGAAATAAGAGTGCTTGGAGAGAGAATTAGAAAAGAAATGAGAGTTATGAAGGAAGGACTTAGAAAGAGAATTAAAATACTTTTAATTTTAATTGTATTCAAGAGTACAAAACCTTAACCAAGCAAGAAATTCCTTAAAAATTAGAATGGACAAATTGAAGTTGATGCACTCTATAAAACAAAAAAATATGCTTTTTTATATCAAAAACTAGAACAAAATGTGATTTCATTTTAAAAAATGAAGCTGTAAAACAGAACAAAGATAGATGATTTAAGTATCGTTAGATCAACTGGAAGCCATGACTAGATATGAGAGGTGGGATTCAGACCCAAATCTTTCTGATTTCAAGGCTAGTACTCTATTTGCTATTCCATGTTTTCTCTGTGAAAAATAGAGCTTAGGGGCAGCTAGGTGGTGCAATGGATAGAGCACCAGCTCTGGATTCAGGAGGAACTGAGTTCAAAGCCGGCCTCAGACACATAACACCTACTAGCTGTGTGACCCTGGGCAAGTCACTTAACCCCATTGCCTAACCAAAAAAAAAAAAAAAAGAAAGAAAAAAAAGAAAAATAGAGCTTAAAATAAATGCTTATTGTCAAATTTTTTTTTTAAGAAACTGAATATTAGAAATCTTTAGTTGAGAAATGTAAATCTTAATAACATCACTATGGGTAGGCTTGGTTTTTCACAATAATCACACAGTAATGTGTAGCATAAGCCATGCTAAGGAAAGAGAATATTCTCACACCTATTTTCCAATAATCACTGAAGGTTCTGCCATCAGTCAACATCAGAACAAGTAGAAATAGATAATTGTGATGACATGATTGGGATTCAGTAAGAACTTCAACAAAAAAAGGTGTTATTTTCAGTCATGTCATGCTGAATTTTTGTCATGTAACCTAGCTTTTCAGATGGAGAAATTTGTATAACACATTTAGGATCAATTGAGACTAGAAGGGAGATTAGTGGTCTAAAAGGTAATCCAAACTAGATTGAGTGTATGGTAATTAAAAAAAATGAGTGGGTCAAAGAACAATTCATAGAAACAATAATTCAATAAAGATAATTACATCAATGAGCCAACATACCAAAAAAGTGCGATATAACTAAAAAACTACTTAAGGGGAAATTGTTAAACATTAACAATAAAAGAGAGAAAGAGCACATTAACATATTGAGCAAGCAACTAAAAAAAAAAAAGAAGCTCAGAAAAGCAACAATATGTGAAGGGGGCCTAGCAGTACCAGATCTCAAACTATATTACAAAGTGTTCATCATCAAAACAATTCAGCATGTCATAATGACTGCCATGTCAAAATGAAAAACTGAAACTGATCTTTTGTGAAAGATTAGAAATATTATCATCTTAACTTCTGGTGGTTTTTACAAACTTTATTATGCTTAATTATTCTGAATGTGCTCATTGGTTAAAGGGTTAGCTAATTCGCATAATACCTGACATCTTTTTGTGTTACTTGGTCTAGCAGTGTTGTTATTGTTTTTCTTGCTGTAACATACTGGCATAAGAAATTTTATTAATATTCAAATTATCAACTGATATAATTTTTATGTCAAAGTACAAAATAGTTTAATGTATATTTGAAATGTGATAAGTGTAATCCTTTTAAAAAACTTAGATATGGAGAATTTTAAGTTAACAGGCAATCATTTCATTTTTTTTCAAAACTTGTGCTCATTTTCACTTTTTTTATGTGTCCTCTATGAGGTCATCTTTTATAGACTCTCAATATATTGCAAAATTCCCTATTTTCTATGAAAATATAATGACAAAGTAATGAGAATTATATAAGGAAAGTACCAGAGAATGAAGGCCAAATGAGGATTGTCATTATTCAAAACATTTTTGATACTGATCTTCATAGACAATTTATAAATCATAAAAGAGAATTATCTTATTCCCTTTTCTACAAACTTTGTTAATGTGTTTAATCAAAATCAGAGTTCCTTGATTAGATCACTCAAATCATTCAACAGATGTGGCTCCAGTTTACTTTTTTCCCTAAATAATAGTTGCTTTATAAATAAGCTTAGTGCTTACATTTTCTTATTCTGCATTGTTTTAATAACATTTTATTAATATCTATTACTTGTACATATTGCTAATTTTCACTTCATCTGTCTTTGTATCTCCTCCCAAAAGGGTCATTCCATATACCAAACAATTTTTAGAAGAAATAAAAGGAAGAAAAGGAAAAAAAAATCCAACATGATTTTTGTAATAATGTTCCAGTGACTATGAACATCATTCAATCACTTATTTATTCAACAGATTTCTATCAGCTTCTGTATGCAACAGTCAGTTGAGACTTCCAAACACTCTTTGGCTAAAGACAATTTCATGGAAAGCTGTACTGTCTCCCAGGGTAACCACTTAAGACCAGAGATTTAGTGAGGAAAAGAATGTAGATGTCACCTAATTCAACCCCCACACCTCATTTAACAGATGAGGAAACTAAGACTCACAGAGGAAGGTTACATAACTAACAAGCAACAGAGCCAAGATGGGAACATGGGTTTCTCGTTCTGAATTCTTCTGGTTCCAGACCTAGTCTGCTTTCCACTGCACTATACTAAAGCGATGACCTCTAGATATTCCGGATTGTTTGTTAACAAGAGAGCACATTGTTTCATAATCCTCTCAGACAAAAATGTTAAGGAACATGTAATATGCAACTTTATTTCTTGTACAGTTTATGTGGTGTTTCTATGAAAATTCATACCTTTTGTAATCCTTTCTCTGAGGGAAGCTTCTCATTTTTGATACCAGTTATCCTCCATTTATGCTATGATATATTTATCCATTTAAAGTTTTCTTTATTTTCGGCAGAAACGTGCATAGCCGTGGCTAATAAGGCTAACGACCCGACTTCCTTCTCACCTCCCCTCCCCTCCCAGTCCCGGGGCTGGGGGTGGTGTGGGGGAGAGGAAACCGCCTAGGCGGAATTGGGCCGAACCACAGCGTGATTAAGTGGTTCGGCCCTACCTGGCGTACAGTGCTAGACCAGAGTCTGTTTCCATCTGCTCCACAGGACTGCCGATACTCCCTCCTCTCCTCTGCACTGTGTGTGTGGTGGGGGTGGGGGGGGGGGGCAGGCGTGATGGACACAGTATGACAACAGCAACAGGACAAAGAGTTCTCAACTTGTACCGCAGGATTTTCAGGCTTGCAAGGAGGTGGCATGCAGTATCGTGGCAGATGGAAGACACCATCAGAGAAAAGCAGTACATTATAAATGAAGCCAGAATGTTGTTCCAAAAACCAAAAATCTTAGGGATTCAGAACTAAACAATGTATAGATGAATGCACATCAAGAATTGAAATAGGATTGCATTATCAGATCCCATATTCAAGACCAATTCACCTGCCTCCAATGGTCCTCACTCTCCTACAGTCATGGACTTCAAACCCAGGAGAAGCTAAGAAAATTTTCCAAATCATATCTCAAGTCTCACAATGAAGTTTCTTAATCTAAGAAATAGGTTCTCTGTATGAACTGTGAGTCAGACGGGGTCTAAGCACAAACTAGATGATAAATCTTTTCTCCTTGCCTTAAGCCCAGTCAAAGAAAGGAAGGACAAAGCATATAGAGTCTTCACCGTAATTTCTCTTAAACATTCAAAGATTTGGGTCCTTATTCCCAATAACACTAATTTAATGTCCTTGAATTTATCAGTATCAGTGTGTTGCTACTAGATAGAAATAGACTAACTCTCAAAGATCATTTCTAATCATGATTTTAGTAACATCTTAGATGAAAGTCTGAATATAGCAAGAATTGGGTTTAAATTAAATTTTAAAAATTAATTATTTTTTAAAATGTAGCTGTATACACAGAGAAAGCTGCAGAGTAAAGATATGGCGGTACCTGTTAGCAACTTTCTTGAAAGTTCTTAAAATTACTGTGGCAATCAGATACTAGCTTCAGACTTGTAAATCTCTGTGGACTTTACTTTATTTCGTATTTAAGTTATGGATATATTTAAAATAAACCCTCTTATGTTTTAGTTGTTCTACTGATATCTCTTTTTGGGGGGGGCTCTTTTGACTTAAAGATATACTTTTCATTAATATTCAAGTAGGCCAGTTTCTCCTTTACCACACTAACAGAGTTCATCGTATATACTCTAGTCCCATCATCCCTTTAACTGTTAGTGGAAAATATCATATTATCTCAGGGAAATTTTGGGGAGGAGGGAAATATCCCAAATTTTCAGGAACTGCTGTAGTGTATTTAATTCTTTCTATTAAATGCATACTCTGTACAAACAAAAAAAAAAGTTTCCCTCATTTTCCATGGATAGAGATAAAGCATTACATATCTGTTACTAGGAGCAGGTAAAATTAAGACACGTTCATGAAAGGTAAGATTCTGATATATGTTTTTATTTTTTTTTAATAATAAATCACAGAAATATTGACTTTGCCCCTATGTAAGTTCTGGAATTCTTTCCTTCACAGTACATTTTTTTTTCTGAATTTGTTGATAACTTTTCAAAATGTGATTGAATTTAGAGCAATGTTGAAATAAGAATAATATATAAAGGTAAGTTCATCCCTATCTAGTGGTGTAGGCCTAGCAAGTAGGCCTCATGACTGATATTTAACCCTGTTCATGACCATTATTTAACCCTGTTCTATGAGTCCTTACATACAGCTAGATACCAGATGTGCTATGAGCACAATTACATGTGTTGTCCTTGGTTTTGCCTCCTGGGATGAGCTGTCCACTCTCTCAGTAACCAAACATCCTGGGATAATGAAGATATGTTTCCTACATGATCATACCTTATAATCGGCACAGTGCCTTCTTTGTTTGAAGGAGAACTTAAAGTGGGATCTTCCATTCATACTTTGGAGTGTCACGGGTGGAATAGACGCACCGCCTGGGGCATTTTCCTAATCGGGACTCTGGAGGTTCAACCAAAACTCCCCAGCTACATGACCCAGATGTAAGTGTTCTCCCCAATTTGGTGATGTATATAAACTTTTATACTATACTTATAAGCAATAAACTATAATCTTTATTCTATAATCCTTATTTGTTGTGTGTGCATTATTGTAAATGAGATCTGAACTGAAAGGAATTCAGCACATTTCATTGGCAATACAAATGTACATGCATGTAGCAGAGAAGGCCATGAATCATTTTTGTGCCTGAATGATTGACTTTCACTGAAAGAAAACTTTAGGGTTTGTTCTTTTTTCATTAACAAATCACCTTCTGTTTTGCCAAAAATTAATGTAATTCTTACCAATCATGGGGGAATAGGATTTAGAGTTGTAAATTTTTGACATATTTTGAAGAGAGATCAGATGATTAGCATCATAGCAGAGTTACTGTTGTTCTCAATCTTTTTCAAGGTAAATATTAAAAACAAAGAAACAAAAAAAGAAACCAATATGCACTAACTATAAGGTAATTCAAACTAAACATGCAAGAATGCAAGATAAGGAGATAGAAGTACTACACAAGTTAAGACTTTGATGACATAATATACAATTAAAATATTTAGAATCCCTACTCAGTATCTCCACATCTAACCTGCATCATGCTTGTAGACCCAAACAGTACTAACAACTGTGAATGTCTGTGCTTTTGGATTTAGTTTTCGGGGGTCCCTCAATGGAAGCAACTTGGTTTGAACTTAACACCCCAAAAAGCAGAAGACACAGATGATGCCCAGCCACACATGGAAGTACACCCAGGTGGTGGAGGAGAGAGAAGCAGTAACACAAAGTTTCCAGAGAGGAAGCGCTAGACACTCATATATTGGAAAGAATCTACCTATAGTTATTTCTCTTCTCATGGAGTTTACCAAGTTCAGACAGACAGCCAAGTTCTCACAAGAACCAATCTAAGGAGTATGTGGATGTCTAGACTTGGGAATTCAAACTGCAGTATAATGGGAAAGAACCAAGAATGAGGAGAGAACCCAAAGGTAAATTAAGGCAATGTAAGGAAAAACTGAAAGATAACACTTCCAAGAGACAAATGTTGAAACCCCAGCTCCAAAGCACAGGAGCCAATGGAAAGAATCACAAAGATAGGAAGAAAATTACAATTATTTTAGGATTCTAGAGCAAAGTGGGCATATAGAGAAATTGAGTTTCATTAAATATATCTAAGGTGGTTGTTTATTATCATATTTTACTGATATACATCAATTTAAAAATATTTCCTTACATTTGTTGCATGTAAAATTATTTTACTTACCATCCCAAGATTAGAAATAACTTTTCAAAGTGCATGATATATCATCTAGAAAGTTGAAAATGATTATCTGCTGTATCATTGAATTGACATCTCAATGTAATCAGTTTCCATACAATCAACTCCCCAAAATGAGAGAGAGATAGAGAGAAAAGAGATATCTCCCTAATTTGTCTTGATATTTTTTCTCTTCTCCAAAATGTAACTCCTGCCCCAAAGTCCATTGATATGAAACTTTCTCCTTATTGGTGTAGATGAATACCCTGTTATGTGTGAGTGGTGGGGTGGAGTTGGAGAGAGCCCAAGAAAGCTTTAATTCTCATCCAGCTATCTTTTGGATTCACAAGTTTCAAGTCTTGAGGACTCTTCAAACTTTAAATCACTTTGGGTGCTTGTGGCTTTTTGAGAGGGAAGATGGAAGAGGACAATGTCACTTCAGGTTACTGAAGGCAAAGACTCTAGGAAGATATTAAGAGGAGCCAACAATCTCCATTGTGTTCCTATCTACAACTTGCTATACTAGAAACTTTGAAGAGTTTCCCCTTGTATGGGATTTGGGATTCTTTTTCTTAGTTGAGCTGAGTTATCTCAATCCCAATGGAAGAGCTCCTTCACTCTGTTTTGTCTGGTATATATTGCCTTATGTAAACTTTCTCTGGTTTCTGTTTTACTATGATTTGGATAAATGGGTATCTTTGCTAATCGCTGTATGTGTTCATTGTATAACTGGTATTTGGATGGAAGAGGAGTCAATCCTTGGATATAGAGTTTAATGTCCCTTTCCCCCAATAAAAGGGAGACACAGTAACCAGAAGTTAGATTAAACCTGACCATATTTCCTAGACTAATAATATTTAAGGGAACAATTCTGGGTCATACCCCGCTCTCTCTGAGGACAGAAGAGTGGTGACCTTTGGTTTCAACTTCCTGCTTCCCTTTCTAGCAGGAATTAAAATTTTGGAAAAGGGTGTGGGGAGAAGAGGTTAGAGTCATCTATTCTGCCTCTCTTCAAACTTACAAAACAGATAGGATCTCACCACACAAAGGACTCTCTATACTAGCATTCCTATTCTCACCACTTCTCCGTATTTGCTTTATTTGTCTATTCCCACACACTTCAATCTTTTAAGGAACTGCAACTTGGTCTATGTAAGAGATGCTCCCTCCAATCAGTAAAACTTGTCCACACATTGATTTAGAAAACCACCAATTAGCATTATAAATATTGAAGGCTATTTTCATTTGTTTTGTTAAACATTTCCCAAGTACATTTTTATCTGATTTTGGCCTGCAGGAGGTTGTAGGCTGCGTAGGGTATATAGACTGCAAGTTTGATATCTCTGATCTTTGAGGTAGATCACAGTCCTCCATGACTTTGTCAATAATCTTTGAGAGTTGATCTGGTTTAAATAAAATAATTACTTTATGACCAAGCTGTTCATGAGAACCTCTGAACTTATGTAGGCTGGTCTTGGAAAATAGACATACAGTCCATCCATCAATGGATTCATCATATTTGACATAACTATAGCTATTTAGTCTATTTCATACTGGCAAGTATATGTGTATATATGTGTATACAAACATATACATATATATGCACATACATACATATATACAAAAGTATTCATCATTTAGAGAGTCAATTTTATATGGCTTAATAATATTTTAATAGAAAAAATTAGATCACAAAATAACCAGTGAGTCCTCCTTTAGCAGCACCGTGAAGACAATGTGATATGTATGTGTGTGTGCATATGTTTATGTGTGTTTATACACACACATACATACATGCATATAAATGTATACACATACACATATAAAGGATGGATATATATCAGTGTGAATAGATGTGTGTTTATATACACTCATATATAATCTAAAACCAATTCACTACTGAAATTATAAGTTGTATTATGCACAATATGAGTTTTTCCTTTTTTTCAGAAAAGGCTTTTGCTTTTCCCCCCATAATGGTCAGTTTATGAATCAGTATGTATATAACACATTTAGGTCAAATAAAATTATTATACTGTGGATTTCATCCAAGGAATGCCATGTAGAGATTTCTTGTATCTTCTATTTAAAATCTTCCATTGAAAAATTCAACCTGATATTTCATGTCATTCAATCAATAAGTATTTATGAAGTACTATCTATATGCCAGACACTGTTGCAAGGTGCTAAGGATACAAAAACAGAAAGAGAACCTTTATCTGTCATCAAGGAAATTATATTCTAACCAAGCTAGATATATGTGTCCCTATGCTATTTTGGTTCATCTATCAGAGAACAACCAGTTACTGACTATATTCTCAGTTGGCTGCCACTCAAGGAAATTGAGGCACAGTGAAGAAACTTTTGTTTTGTTTTGCTTTTTTCCTTTAGTGAAGATGCATTGAAGTAGTCAAAGGTATTTAGTGTTGTTTGTCTTTAATACCAGGATGATGATACACAGAATATTTGTTCATGATGCCGCCTCCATTGACCTGTCAAATGAAGTACAAGATTATTCTATCCTCCTTCAAAGGGGCTTAATTTATGCATGCACAGGAAGAAAAAGGAGGATTGGTAGAAAATATTCAATCATATTACTGTGCCATAAGTGTACCAGTTGGAGTCCGAGCATACAGTCAACATGAATTGCATTTGAATTCTACTCTTGACTAACTGAAATGATAAGCAATCACTTTCCTTTCTCTGTGCCTCGGTTTCCACAGATGCAAGATGGGAGTAATGTTATTGGTTATAACTTCCTCACAGTATTGTTATGAGACTGAATTAAATAATGAATGCAAAGTGTTTTCCCAAATTTAAAGAACTATGTAAATATCAGCTGTTATTGTTGTTTTGGAAATATTTGATCTGCATTTGTGGATTTAGTGTTTTCTGTTTGTATTGTGCTATAACCTTTTTGTTTTTTTCTGGACAGCTCAATTTTTTCAAGGAATGGCAAAATGTCCTAAAAGGTTTCTTTTTAAAATCATGCTTCCTCTTATCTGATAGCCATTTAGGGAGATTTCTTTTTTTTTTCCCTTTTATTTATTTATTTATTTGCTAATTTATTTATTTATTTGTTTGTTTGTTTTTTATTTTTAGTTTCAACATTTACTTCCACAAGATTTTAAGTTCCGAATTTTCACCCCATCTCCCCTCCCCCCACCCCAAGATGGCATGCATTCTAGATACCTCTTCCCCTAGACTGCTTTCCCTGCTATCTTTCCCCCTCTTCCCCTTCTATTTTCCTGTAGGGCAGGATAGATTTCTGTACCCCATTTCCTGTATTTCTTATTTCCCAGTTGCATGTAAAAACATTTTTTTAGACATGTGTTTTTAAAACTTGGGGTTCCAAATTTTCTCCCTTCCTGCCTCCCCACCCACCCTCATTGAAAAGGTGAGCTATACATGTGCAGTTATGCAAAACACTTCCATAGTAGACATGCGGTGAAAAACTATCTCTATTTCCCTTAATCCTAAGCGCCCCCCATTTATTCTATTTTTTCTTTTGACCCTGTCCGTCCTCAGAAGTATTTGCTTCTGATTACCCCCTTTCCCAATCTGCCCTCCTCTCTATCATCCCCCTACTCTCTTGTCCCCTTCCCCTCCTATTTTCCTGTAGGGTAAGACAGATTTCCATACCCAATTGAGTGTGTATGTTATTCCCTTCTTAAGTCAAATTCTATGAGAATAAGATTCACTCATTCCCTCTCACCTTCCCCCATTTCCCCTCCACTGTAGGAGCCTTTTCTTTTCTGTTTTTTTTTTGAGATAATTTACCCTGTTCTACCTTTCCCTTTCTCCTTCTCCTAGTATAATCCTTTCTCACCCATTAATTTTATTCTCTAGATATGACCCTTTCATCTTCAGCTCACCCTGTGCCCCCCCTCTATCTATCCATCCATCCATCCATCTATCTATCTATCTATCTATCTATCTATCTATCTATCTATCTATCTACATATATACATACATACATATAATTTTTTCCCTCCAACTACTCTAATACTGACAAAGGTCTCATGAGTTACAAATATCATCTTTCCATGCAGGAATGTAAACAGTTCAACCTTAATAAGTCTCTTATGATTTCTCTTTCCTGTTTACCTCTTCATGTTTCACTTGAGTCTTGTATTGTAAAGTCAAATTTTCTATTCAGCTCTGGTCTGGAATGCTTGAAAGTCCTCTATTTCACTGAATGACCATTTTTACGCTGAAGAATTATACTCAGTTTTGCTGGGTAAATGATTCTTGGTTGTAATCCTATCTCCTTTGCCCTCTGGAATATTATACTCCATGCCCTGCAGTCCCTTAATGTAGAAGCTGCTAAATCTTGTGTTATCCTGATTGTGTTTCCACAATACTTGAATTGTTTCTTCCTGGCTGCTTGTAATATTTCTTCTTGACCTGGGAGCTCTGGAATTTGGCTACAATATTCCTAGGAGTTTTCCTTTGGGGATCTCTTTCAGGAGGAGATTGGTGGATTCTTTCAATTTCTATTTTGTCCTCTGGTTCTAAAATATCAGGGCAGTTTTCCTGGATAATTTCTTGAAAGATGATGTCTAGGCTCTTTTTTTGATTATGGCTTTCAGATAGTCCAATAATTTTTAAATTCTCTCTCCTGGATCTATTTTCTGGGTCAGTTGTTTTTCCAATGAGATATTTCACATTGTTTTCTAATTTTTCATTCTTTTGGATTTGTTTTACAGTGTCTTGATTTCTCATAAATTCACTGGCTTCCAATTGCTCTATTCTAATTTTTAAGGAAATATTTCTTCAGTAATCTTTTGGACTTCCTTTTCTATTTGTCCAATTTTGCTCTTTAGGGCATTCTTCTCTTCATTGGCTTTTTGGACCTCTTTTGCCATTTGGGTTAGGCTATTTTTAAGGTGTTATTTTCTTCAATTTTTGGGGGGTCTCCTTTAGCAAGCTGTTAACTTGCTTTTCATGATTTTGTTGTATCACTCACATTTCTCTTCCCAGCTTTTCCTCTACTTCTCTTACTTAATTCTCAAAATCCCTTTTGAGCTCTTCCAAGACCTGGGACTGATTCATATTTTTCTGGGAAGTTTTGGATGTAGGAGCTTTGACTTTGTTTTCTTCTTCTGGTTGTATGTTTTTATTTTCTTTGTCACCAAAGTAAGATAATATAGTCTGACTCTTTTTGCGCTGCTTGCTCATGATCCCAACCAATTACTTGAGTGTTAAACTCTTTGTTAAGGTAAGAGTCTGTTTCCAGCATGGAGAATGTACTGTCCCAAGCTTCGGGGGTTTGTACAGCTGTTTTCAGAGATACTTCTAGGGACCTGAAAAGTGTCAGTTCTTCCAAGGTACTATGATAAGGGGCGAAGTGTTTCCTCTCCACCACCACAACAAGCTCCACCACACCAGCGCTCCTCCTCATCAGTGCTCCTCCTTGTCCCAGGACTGCCCCTCAGAACTGTGACTCAGATCCAAGCACGGGCAAAGCAAGAGATTTCTGCCTCAGCGCTGGCAAAGAGATCCTTGCAATGCCCCTCTGATCAGCCACTTGATTCCCCCTCAGTCTGTGGGCCAGGAAGCTTAGGACGCAGCCGCTGCCCCGAGGGCATGCTCTGGACTTGTGGCTGAGACCTAGCTTCTTCTCTCACCACAGTCACAGACTTTTCCCATTGACCTTCTAAGTTGTCTTTGGCGTTCAGGGGTTGAGAAGTCTGGAAACCACCACAGCTGCCCGTGATTCAGTCCTCTGAGGCCTGCTCCAGGGTCACTGCGGCCTGTGTACCCATGCCAAACTGTGCTCCTCTCCCAGCCCAGCGTGATATACCTTTCTGATCAGCCATCCAAGTTGTCTTGGGCTGGAAATTTGTTTTACTCTGTTTTTTGTGGGTTCTGCTGCTTTAGAATTTGTTTAGAGCCAATTTTTATAGGTATTTGGAGGGGTTTGGGGGAGAGCTCTAGCAAGTCACTGCTTTCCCTCTGCCATCTTGGCTCTGCCCCCTGAGATTTCTGATTTGCATAGTGCTTAATTCCATATTAAAATCTATTGTATTTTGAAAGTGCCCATTTCAGCTTTCATTTTAAAATAATCTTATTCTTACTGATGTATTTTATTTTCATTACTTTCATTTCTGAGTATGTCTCTCCAATCTGCCCTACACATAGAGCTACATCTTCCCTTTTAATAAAGATTCAAATTTTAAAAAGGAGAAAAAAATGAATTCAGCAAATAACCACGACATCAACCATGTGTGACAGTACATATGTATTCCATACTCACAGTCAGCAAACTCTGCAATGAAGGAAAGGAGGTATATTTGTTCAACTTTTTTTCTGGGACCAAATTTTATTATTATAACCACATAGCATTCAGTTGTAGTGTTTCTGTAATATTTGCATTGCTGTAGTTTTTGCCTATGTAGATCAGTTTATATGTATTCCCTGCTACTATGAATTCTATATCTATTTCTATAGTCTTATAGCATAGTCATATCCATTATAATGGGTATCCCAAAAGACTTAGTGGAATTTTAAATTACTGAATTTTAAAACCACACCAAGACTTTTGGGAAACCCTTGCATTCATGTACCATAATTTGTTTAGTCTTTCTCTGTTGTATGGGCATCTGTGTTATTTCCCATTATTGCCTACTGGAAAATGGAGATTGCTATGCAAATTTTGGTGTATGAAGTAACTTTCATAATTGGACCCCTTGAAGTATGTGCCTAGAAGGGAAATCTTTTGGTCAAAGGCTACAAGTATTCTCATCACTTTTTATCAACATAATTATAAATTTATTTCCTAGAAGGTTTGAAAAACTCACATTTCCACCAAGAGTATACTAGCGTGCTTGCCTTCCTGTAGCACCTTTAATATCATCTAATTCCTTCTTACTAATTTGATTTCTGCGGTATAATACAAGTATTATTTGTATTTAAACTTCTTCTATTAGTGATCTGGTGTATTTTTTTTTTTTAGTTTTTGTTAATTTATTTATTTTTAGTTTTGAACATTCACTTCCACAAGATTTTGAGTTTTAAATTTTCTCCACATCTCAATCCTCCCCCCCACCCCAAGATGGCATGCATTCTGAATACCCCTTCCCCTAATCTGGCCTCCTTTCTATCACCCCCCTCTTCTCTTATCCCCTTCTCCTTCTATTTTCCTATAGGGCAGGATAGATTTCTATACCCCATTGTCTATATATCTTATTTCCCATTTGCATGTTTTTAAAACTTTGGGTTCCAAATTTTCTCCCTTTCTCCTGCCCCACCCAACCTCATTGAAAAGGCAAGCAACTTGATACAGGTCATACATACATAGTCATGCAAAACACTCCCATAGTAGTCATGTTATGAAAAACTAACTATATTTCCCTTCATCCTATTGTGCCACCCATTTCTTCTATACTCTCTTTTAACCCTGTCCCTCCTCAGAAATGTTTGCTTCTAATTACCCCCTCCCCCAGTCTGCCCTCCCTTCTATTACCCCCCTCTTATCCCCTTATCCCCTATGTTCCTGTAGGTTAAGATAGATTTCCATACCCAATTGAATGTGTATGTTATTCCCTCCATAGGCCAAATCCAGTAAGAATAAGATTCACTCATTCCCTCTCACCTTCCCCCATTTCCCCTCCACTGTAAAAGCTTTTTCTTGACTCTTTTATATAAGATAATTTACCCCATTCTACCACTCACTTTCTCCTTCTCCCAGTACAATCCTCTTTCACCCCTTAATTTTATTCTTCAGATATCACCCCTTCATCTTCAACTCACCCTGTGAGACTCCTATCTATCTATCTAAATACACATATAATTGTTTTCCCTCCAACTATCCTAATACTGACAAAGGTCTCATGAGTTACAAATATCACCTGTCCATGTAGGAATATAAACAGTTCAACTTTAATAAGTACCTTATGATTTCTCTTTCCTGTTTACCTTTGTATGCATCTCTTGAGTCTTCTATTTGAAAGTCAAATTTTCTATTCAGCTCTGGTCTTTTCATCAATAATCTTTGAAAGTCTTCTATTTCACTGAATGTCCATTTCCCCTCCTGAAGGACTATACTCAGTTTGATAGGTAGGTGATTCTTGGTTGTAATCCTATCTCCCTTGACCTCTGGAATATTATATTCCAAGCTCTCTGGTCCCTTAATGTAGAAGCTGGTAAATCTTGTTTGTGTTTCCTGATTGTGTTTCTACACTACTTGAATTGTTTCTTTCTGGCTTCTTGCAATACTTTCTCCTTGACCTGGGAACTCTGGAATTTGGCTACAATATTCCTAGGAGTTTTCCTTTGGGGATCTGTTTCAGACGGTGATCAATTGATTCTTTCAATTTCTATTTTGCACTCTGGTTCTAAAATATCAAGGCAGTTTTCTTGGATAATTTCTTGAAAGATGATGTCTAGGCTCCTTTTTTTTTATCATGGCTTTCAGATAGTTCAATAATTTTAAAATTATTGGATCTGGATCTATTTTTCAGGTCAGTTGTTTTTCTAATGAGATATTTCACATTGTTTTCTATTTTTTTCATTTTTTGGTTTTGTTTTACAATGTCTTGATTTCTCATAATGTCATTAGCTTCCATTTGCTCCATTCTAATTTTTAAGGAAGTATTTTCTTTAGTGAGTTTTTGGACTTCCTTTTCCATTTAGCCAATTCTGCATTTTAAGGCATTCTTCTCCTTATTGGCTTTTTGGATCTCTTTTGCCATTTGGGTTATTCTATTTTTTTAAGGTGTTATTTTCTTCGGTATTTTTTGGGGCCTCCTTTAGCAAGCTATTGACTTGTTTTTCATGATTTTCTTACATCACTCTCATTTCTCTTCCCTGTTTTTCCTCCTCTTCTCTTACTTGCTTCTCAAAATCTTTTTTCAGCTCTTCCATGGCCTGGGACTGATTCATATTTTTCTTGGATCCTTTGGATGTAGGAGATTTGACTTTGTTGTCTTCTGCTTGTATGTTTTGAACTTCTTTGTCACCAAATAAAGATTCTATGGTCTAACATTTTTTACACAGTTTGCTCATGTTCCCAGCCAATTACTTAAGTTTTAAACTCTTTGTTAAGGTAAGGGTCTCCTTACAGTGTGGAGAATGTACTGTTCAAAGGTTCAGGAGTTTTGTGTAGCTGTGTTCAGAAATGTTACTATGGAATTGTAAATTTTTAGTTCATCCAAGGTGGTATGATCAAAGGCAAGGTATTTATTCCTTTCCTGGCCTGGGCTGTGATCTATGAGTGACCACAAGCACTCTTTTCTTCTTTGGAACTGTGAGAAGGATTCCCTCTCCACCACCACTACAAGCTCTACCATGCCAGCACTCTTCCTTGCCCCAGGACTGCCACCCAGAACTGTGACCCAGATCCAAGCATGGGCAAAGTAAGACATTCTTGCCTCAGCACCAGCAAAGAGACCCCTACAATCCCCCTCTGATTAACTACTCAATTCCTTCTCTGTGGGCGGAGCTCAGGAAGCAGCCATAGCCCCAGGGTTGTGCCTGGACTGGGGCTGGGACTGAGCTCCTCTCTCCCCAAGGTCTGACAGACTTTTCCTCCTGACTTTCTAAGTTGTCTTTTGTGTTTGTGGGTTGAGAGGCCTGGAAACCACCACAGCTACCCTTGATTCAATCCCAAGGACTGTTTCAGGTTTGCTGAGGCCCTGTTTTTGCCTATGTGGCCCAAGGTGAACTGCGCTTCTCTCCCATTCAGGTGCAACAGATCTTTCCAATCAACTATCCAGGTTGTCTTGTGCTGAAAATTTGTTTTACTCTCTTTTTGCAGGTTCTGCTGGTCTAGAATTTGTTAAGAGCCATTTTTACAGGTATTTGGAAGGGTTTGGGGAAGAGCTCAAGCAAGTCACTGCTTTTACTCTTCCATCTTGGCTCTGTCCCCAGAAATCCCTGGTGTAATCTTTTAAATGACTTTTATAGTTTGTATTTTTTTCTCTTTGAAACTGTTAGTTCATGTTCATTCACTACTTATCCAATGATAAATGGCTCTTGAAATCATATATTTGGGTTCATTTCCTATATAGCATGAATATCAAAATCATAACAGCAATATCTGATACAATCACTGCCTATTCAATAGTTTGCCTTTTTATCCTTATGAAACTGTTTTTATTACTACAAAAATTTTCAGGTAATTAAATTATTCATTTTTTTGTGATAAACATGTTATTTGTTTAAAAATTACCCTCTACTCATCATTGTGAAAGGCACATTATTTCACCTCTGATTCTTTATGCAGTGACCTTTTTATCCATTTTGAGCTTATTGTGACATACCATATGAGATATTGGTCTCAAATTAATTTCTTTCAAACTGATTACTTCCTTTTCCTTCAAAAATTCCTGTCAAATAGTCTATTTTTCCCCAAGTACTCTGCATTCCTGTGCTTATCAAATACTAGGCTATTTAATTATTTCTGTTATTTTGTATTTAGTCTATTTTTAAACTACTAACAAGGAATCTTGATGATTACTGATTTATATAATTTCAGGGGTGGAAGTGCATTTCCCCTTCATTCCTACTTTTTTATTTCATCATTTCTTTTAAATTTTAGGTGTTTCAGTGCTGAGTTACTACTTCATACCTATCAGATTGGCTAATATAACAGAAAAGGGAAATGATAAATGTTGGAGAGGATGTGTGAAAATTGGGATACCAATGCATTGTTGGTGAAATTGTGAACTGATCCAATCATTCTGGAGAGTGTTTAGGAACTCTACCCAAAAGGCAAGCAAACTGAGCATATACGCCTTTTGTTCCATCAATACCACCACTAGGTCTGTTATCCCAAAGAGATTATGAAAAGAGGAAAAGGACCTATATGTACAAAAATATTTCAAGTAACTCTTTTTGTGATGGCAAAGAATTGGAAACTGAGGGGACATCTATCAATTGGAGGATGGTTGAACAAGATGCTGTACATTAATGTAATAGAATGCTATTGTGCTATAAGAAATGATAAGCAGGTAAATTTCAGCAACACCTGAAAAGGCTTACATGAACTGATGCTGAGTGAAGTGAGTAGAACCAGAAGAGCATTGTACACAATATCAGCAACATTGTGCAATGATCAGCTATGAATGGCTTCACTCTTCTCAGCAATACAATGATTCAAGACAATTCCAAAGGATCATGATGGAAAATGTTATCCACCTCCACAGAAAGAATTGACAGAGTCTTAATGCAGATCAAAACACATTATTTTTTACTCTTTATTTTTTGTGGTTCTTTTCTTTTTGACCTGTTTCTTTTACAAAATGACAAATATGATGTTTTACATGATTGCATATACATAACTTATATTAAATTGCTAACCATCTTAGGGAGGGGGCAATAAAGGAGGGAGATCATTTAGAATTCAATTTTTTAAATGAATGTTTAAAATTATCTTGTAATTGGAAAAAATAAAATACTATTAAAAAGAAAAAAATAAATTTTAAGTTTCTTATATCTACAAATGAATTATGTTATTATTTTTGTCTAAATATATCAAGTACTCCCTTAGCAGTTTGATTGGTATAAAATACTGTTAATTAAGTTTATATCATCATTTGTGTTATACTAGAGTGGTTCAAGTATGAGAATTGGTTCCTTTTTCAATTATTTGAAGTATTCTTTATTTTTAAAATATTATTTTGGAACTATTTATATAATTATATCACTGTCTCTGGAACAATACCCTTAATACACCAACAACCACACACATAATAACACCCCACCCCCATGTACCTGCAGGTTGAGGTCCACAGAAGGGTGGTTGCTATTGAGTCTCAGGGTTCTAGTAGTAATATTAATGCTCTAATTTTCTGGTACTATTGTGCAAAAGCCCCACCAGTGTGACTCCCATTAATAATGAGTCAGTTAAATTAAATAACCCTTAGAAAACAAAATTGCTAATAAGAAATAAAAAGAATATGTGATAGAAAAAAAACCTCACCCTCACAAAAGCCTAGGACACTATATTCAATAAATACACATACAAGAGTGGATTAAATCTTATGCCACAATAGTAGTGAATCATACGTGTAGGAAACACATGTGCAAAGGCTTGATTTACAATCTCTAGCAGGTGTTGGCTTGGATGTCCTTTATTGAGTGCTTAAGCAACATTCTTTTCAGTAGGAGTCATTCTACTTTAAGCTGTCTCCCTTTCAGGTGACTGTCTACTGTATTCATTTCTCCTCAGTGTTTCACTGTACTCCTATATAGATATGTTGTCCCCAACAAACTGAATCTAATGCCAGCTAGATAAACTGTCTGTGACTAGTTCAATCTTCCAAGATCATGGCAAATGGAATAGTGAAAGAAAGAAAGAGGGGGAGAGAGGAAGAGAGAAAGAAAGAGAGAAAGAGAGAAAGAGAGAGAGAGAGAGAGAGACAGAGAGACAGAGAGACAGAGAGAGAGAGAGTATGTGTGTATGTGTGAGAGAGAAAGAGACAGACAGACAGACAGATGCATTCCAAGAGTGATTCCCTCTAATTGGTCTGATTGTTATTCTAAAATTCCAAATCCAGAATACTCCATTATTGGACTCACTTGCCGCTTGACTGACTACTATATTCATGTATAGGCCCAGAGGTATAGCTGATTCTTTCAGCTAATCACAAGATGTTTTCTATGTGGTACCATATAACTTTATTCAATGGACAAAGTCCTACAATCTTTTCAAATAGATTAAAGGAAAGGACCCACATGTACAAAAATATTTATAGTAGCTCTTTTTGTGGGGGCAAAGAATTAGAAATTGAGGGGATGCCCATCAACTGGGGAATGGATGAACAAGTTGTAGTATATGAATGTAATGGAATACTATTGTGCTATAAGAAATGAGAACCAAACAGACCTCAGAAAAACCTGAAAAGACTTATATGAACTGATGCCGAGTGAAACGAGCAGAACCAGGGGAACATTGTACATAGTAATAGCCACATTGTGCCATGACTAACTTTCATAGACTTGGATCTTCATAGCAACACAAGAATCTAAGACAACTCCAAAAGATTCATGATGGAAATTGCTATGCACCCCCAGAGAAAGAAATATGGAGTCTGAATGCAGATGGAAGCATACTATTTGCTCTCCTTTTCCTTTGTTGTTTTGTTTTATTGCTTCATTCTCATGGTACTTCCTATTAGTTCTAATTGTTCTTTACATCATGACTAATGGGAAAATATGCTTAACGTGAATGTATATATAGAGTCTATATGGGATTGTATGCTGTCTGGGGAGGGAAGAAATGGAAAGGGGAGAAAATTTAAAACTCAAAATCTTATGGAAGTGAATGTTGAAAATTAAAAATAAATAAATTAAAAAGAAAAGAAAATATACGGAAGAGAACAGAAGGCAGTATGAAACACAAACAGGATAGCTTTGAAAATAAAGCCATTGAATTAATTATTTAAAAAAAAACAAATAGATGAAAGTGTTCTTCAAATATTGTGGTAACATTGTAGGAAAATTCCTTACATCAATCTAGTTTATCTGTTGATTTAATTATTGATTTAAGTGAGATATCTGTCTTCTGCAGTGAATTCTTATTACTGAAACAGCTGGGATGATGAGTAAAGTCCTTATGTAAACATGTTGCTTGAGCTCATTTTTTTTAAAGAAAAAGAGGCATTCTCAGAAAAGAGTGGTGAAGAGGGAATAATTCTGGACACAGGGAAAGAGACTGTAAAGGCACAGAAATGGGTGGAATGTTATGCATGGAAGAGGAACAATGTATAACAAAGTTGGAAATATAGTTTGGGTGAAGGACCTTCAAAGCTCAACAGGTAAATTTGTATTTTATCATAAAGGTAGAGAACCACTGAAGTGTAATGAGTAGGAGAGTGATACTGGTAGACTTTTGCTCCAGGAAAATTAAGTTAGCAGATATGTGGAGGATGGATTAGAATAGGAAGAGACTTGAGGTTGGGAGATCAATTAGGGAACTATCGCAATATTCCAGGTAAGAGATGAAATAGGCTTGATCTAAGACAGTGATCTTTTGAGTAAAGATAAAGGTATATATGTTATTATGGAAGTCGAAATTACAAGAGTTGGCAAATGAATGGATATATAAGGAGAATGAAGTGTCAGGACGAGTGCCAGTTGCAAACTAGCATGAGTGAAAGGATATGGTCTTGGAATTCATTGTTGGAACTTAAGTTACTCCGAAGAAGACCCATAAAAGCCAATCAATGCAAAAACAAAACAAACAAAAGAAATCCCAATAAATTATTTTTTATTTTTTAAGGAAGTCAATGTGATTTGGTTGGGAACAGCTGAGAAAATACTGGGGTGAGGAGAGGAGAGATAAAGGGATATAGATCAATCTTCCAAATTCTCCACAATTGCGCCAGGACTGAAACAACCAAAAAAGTTCAGAGTAAGTAAACAAACAAGAGTCGCACCAGAGGATCCCTGGAATGATTCACATTAGCCAATGGCAAAAGGATAGATTTTCTGATAATCTCATGAGAAGCTGTTCTCAGGTACTTTGACATATGACTCTACCAAATCCATGCTCACATACCTGGGTTAGTGCTTCAGGGAAGCTACAGATATCTCAGGGGTCAGGGGAGTTCTGGGATTAGAACAGATTAGGTGTGGGGTGGAAACGGTCCAGTTCAGATGCATGTGATTAGTTTTCTAACCTTGAGGCATGGATGTAGTAATAAACTAGAAAACTAGAATTGTCTGGGCTGGAAGTCTCCAGATATTAGAGTATGAGAAAGAGTCAGAGCAGAAGTAAAGAGTTCTTAGGCATGAGGAAGAGATGTAGATATAGAATAGACAGCCCTTTGAACAGAAAAAAAAAAAAAACTAGGCCAGAAAACTAGAGGGTTTTCAATGAGCCTATAACTTATAACCTTTACATCCCTGCAGCTTGAATTTGTGACTCCCTATTCTACAATGGATATTTTCAAAACAATACAATTTTTTTGTACTACAAACTTAGTTCATGTATTGTACAGTTTCCAAACTCACTGATATTTTTTATGAGTTACAATGTATAATATGGATATTGAGGCTTGATTTGGAACCCTGTTTATTCTCTTGAAATCCTGAAAGGACATTTTGTGACACAGATAATGACAGCTGGTTGCTATGGATATTTGGCTTAATGTTTTTTCCTAAGCTAGAATTAAATCATTAATTTGTTTATCTATACAACACCAATGTGAAACATTTTCACCATTCCCATATTACAGATGAGGAAACAGTCAGAAATAAATTATGGGGCAAGAAGGAACCTCAAGAGGTTATTTTCCATCCTCCTATATCTGGAAAAATTATATACAAACCAACTCCAAATTGGATTCAAAGAACTACATAATTCATTTTATATTGCTTTTTATACCAAATCAGTACTTGAAATAAAACTTCTAACCTTCCATCTCTATTTTAAGTCCATTCTTTCAAGTGCACTTAAAATGAGTAGAAAAAAAATACTACTAAATTGGAATCAATATCTCTGGTTTCCAACCCTAGCTTTGCTATCTATTAGTTGAGAGACCACTGACAAGCAACTTAATCTCTGTGAATCAGTAGCCTCCTTTCTAAAAAAGGAATAATAATAATAATCATACTGCCTAGCTCACAGGGTTGGTTGGTTTGTTTGTTGTTGTGGTTGTTGTTTCGAAGAAAGCACTCTCTAAAGCTTAAAATAACAAATTGTATGAATTATTGTTGATATTGTTATTATTCTGTGGCAGCATAGTGGAATTGATAGAGAATTGGCTTTAGAATCAAGAATTGGTATCATGCCCTAACTAGGACACATGCCCTAACTAGGACATGCCCTAACTAGTTTCGAGACCCTGAGTAAATCATGCAATATCTTAGTGGCCCAGGAAATTCTCTAAGGCTATTAATTGTACAGAAGTTGATAATTGTTATTGGTAGATGGAGTTCCTCTCCCTGGAAGTTTTCTACAGTCATGGGATCATAGGTCAAGACTGACTCTCTCTCTCTTTCTCCTGTCATTCTGTCTGTATGTATATAGACACACACACACACACACACACACACACACATAGTATAATTAGACACATATATATACAATTATTAGTAGTAGTTTTACTAGGCTGAAAAGATAATGAATTACAGGAAGCCTACTTAGTTAAACCCTTAAAATCAGTATGAATTGTTTAATCATTAAATTGATTAAGTGCACTACCATTCTTTCATTATAGTTTGTCTATGGACCCCTTGCTATTTGTCCAAGATGTAGTTTTCAGTGTTTTAGATAATTATTTATACAAATCAAACCTTGAGTTCCACCTAGCACAACACCTACTACACAGACCATATTAGTCAAAAGTCCAGTAGCAAAACATTTCATTGAGACACAAAAGCAGTGTAAATAAAAAGGGGAAATGATGATTTAGCAGAGTACTGTTGACCCCCATAAACAATGGGTATAGCTCCTCATGAGCTCCAAGGGGATTTCAATCAAAATGACATTTAATTCTCTTTCTCTCTTTAGTTTATCAAGGGATTGGGACAATTGCCTCTGAACTCATTATCTGCTGGTTTAGGAAAAAAACAAATGTTTTTTTTGTTTGGTGCTCTCAGTTGTAAGATCAGCAGAAGTCAGTCAGAGCAGATTGGGGATCAGTGAGTTCTTGACTTTTGGGTTGTATTATAATACTTCTGTAGACCTTCTCCCAGTGCCTTTCTTCTCTCCCCCACTTTGATATCAGCTTTGGTTCACTTCCTTATCTCTACTCACTTCTACCTCTGTTTTAAATTTCCTATACCTGAGAAAATACCCTACCAATCAAAGCCTATCTCTAGTGGTAAAATTGCCCTGTGGCCAGATACACAGCCTCCAGGAAACTACAATTCAAGGAGCTTTCTGGGCTCTGAATATTATGAGACATGAAGTTCTAGGGATTCTCCTCTTTTATGTTCACTCTCTTATTTTATTAAAATAACCTTTGTTGTTGCAAGAAGCGCAGAATCTAAGAGCTTAAAGAAGTCTCAGAGGTCATCTAGTTAAATATATAGATATTACATAGATGGAATAATGGATGTTATATAGATGGATATAGATGGATAGGAGCTGCTCTAATATTTTGTTGTTGTTTTTTTTTTGTAAAGTTAATATACAGAATACAGTTTAAGACCCAAATGAAAGGGAACTTGTTACCCCCAGGCAGCCTGTTTCACTTTCAAAATGTCCTAATTTTTAGAGAGTTATTTCTCCCATTAGCCCAACACCTATCTCTCCACAACCTCTACCTATTACAGTTTGTTAATTAAAAGAAATGTATTGATGTCCTTTTTATTTTTTTTTTTACATCAGAGAAATCACTGTTGTAACCTGGGGCTCAAGCTAATTTGCATAAGGTTCTCCTAATTGTGAGGAATAGCTACTAAGGTGAGGTACTGAGAGGAGAGATCACTGTACTTCTGGCTTCAAAAGAAGTCAGTCACACCATGTTAGAGATTCTCTTCAGGAAGTGTTGACTAGATAGAGGGAAAGACTAGAGAAGAAGCTGACATGCAGAATAGCTAGTGTTTTAATTCTTAGAGTCTTTCTCCCTGGGTTTCTCCCTATAGCAAACCTGTAACTGTGTGTGTCCTCTCTTGAAGCTCTAAGACAGAATAACAGTCTCTTCTCTATTAAATTCCCTTTGCCCCTCAGCAATCATAGAGAATAAAATAATCAGAGAAGTCTTTCTCCACAAATGGGAGAGTCTTATGTAAATGGATTTAAACTTTGCATTATAAAGGGTATGTGCTTCCCTCTACGAGTTCTGCCTTGTAGCAAAGATTAAAATCAAAACAAAATATTTAAATAAAACCCACCAACACATGAAACACTTCTGAAAGCACCTACAATGTTCTACACCCATATATCTCTACCTCTCCAACCAAGGGAGAAAGGTCATTGTACTTTGTCAATGTACTTTCAAAAGTGTGGTGCTTGTTGACAACAATATTAAAGTTATGGTCTTATCTGGTTAAAGTATGGCAAAAGCTATCCCCAAATCTGGACTCTTGAAGTGAATAAGCCAGAATCTAGGGCTGATAGGGCTGGGTCCCTTCCAGACTGGGCCCAAGGCTTCCATCCCGAGATCTCCAGGAGCCTCCTGGGCAAAAACAAATAGAACAGGCATAGTCACCAGACTTGCCAGACTTCCCTCTAGGCAGCAGTTCCTGACCCACTAAGGGTACCCCGGAGGGGCTTCTGTCTCTATACCATCCATGCTACCCCTGGAATTGGGGGTGGGAGGAGGCTCCAAGAGGCCCCCAGGCCTCATTCCTAGGGGCCTTGGCAGACCTCTTAGACCCCAGCTTCCTTGTTCCTGGGCCTTCCCCCTCCACCATCCTACTTCCTCATACCCACCTAGTTCTGATCTGAGCCCAAGTGGGCCCAATGGACCCAAGCCTGGAAAGCCTGGTCTCACTTCTGCTGGAGGACACCAGAAGCCCTTGCACTGGGTTGACAGGGAATTCCATGGCCCACAGAATCACAATTCACTACCACCAGGAGCAGATGCTTCTGGTGCCCCATCAACAGGGACCCTTGCCTGGCAGACCGGTGTCTCTCGTAAAGAGGACTGGAAAGAAAACTTATATATAGCAATGTAGGTTATTTGTTGGATATTACTGATGAGGACTTCAAAAAAAAATTGGCTAAATATGGAGAGCCTGGCAAAATCTTTATTAACCACAGCAAAGGATTCAGATTCATGAAATTAGAATCTAGAGTTCTGGTGGAAATTGCATAAGCAGAATTTGATGATACACCCATGAGACTGCAATAACTTCATGTTTGTTTTGCCACACATGCCACTGCTCTATCCATAAGAAATATTTAACCTTATATTTTCAATGAATTGCTGGAAGTACCACTCAGTCAATTTAGACCTATTGAAAGGGATGCTGTAATTGTCAATGATCAAGGATAATTTACAGGAAAAAGGTATTGTTGAATTCACTTCTAAACCAGCTATAAGATAACCTTTTAAACTGTGCCATGAAAGAGTATTTTTGTTGACAACTCCTCATCTAGTCTTCGTGGATCCACTTGAGCAACTAGATGATGAAGATGGTCTTCCTGAAAAGATTGCACAGAAGAATCCAGTGTATTGAAAAGAGAGCACCTCTGCATTTTTCTCAACATGGTACTTAGAGTTTGAATATTCCTAGAGATGGAAGCCATTAGATGAACTGGAAAAGCAGCAAAGGGAGCAGATTGAGAAAAAAAAATAAAAACATGAAAGATGCAAAAAGACACACTGGTAGATAAAATGGAAAATGCATATCATGAATATTAAGCAAATCTTTTATTCCAGAATCTAAAGAGGTATGAAGAAGAGCTGAGAGTGGTAGAGGAACGTCATAATCCAGAAATGCAGAAACACAAAGAATATAGTTAGGGCAAGAGAAAAAGCAGCATAGGAAAGAAGAAGAAATGATGATTGTCAAGTTGAGATGGAAGAGCAAATGAGAAGAAAGTTATAGTCAGAGAGTATAATGGATGCAGGTGAGAAAGATAAGACTGGGTATTATAATATGGGAAATATCTATGATTCAGGAAGCCAGAAATTTCTGCTTTTAGGTAGCAGGGGCATAGATTATGAGGCCAGCCCTGGAGTTCTACCAACAGCCCTGAGTGGTTGCATGACGGGGAATAACATGCATACTGAGTCCTTTGGCAGGGCAGAGCCCTAGAGGAATGGGACATAGAACTCCAGCAGGATATGGTAGAGGGAGAGAAGACTATAAAGACCCAAACAAAAAGCACCACTTTTAGATGTGATATCTAGGTTTTCTTTACAGTTTGTTTTTTATCTCTTTTTTTTCTGTTTAAACACAAATCTTTTTAAGAAGAAGGAAGAGGAGGAGGAGGAGGAGGAGAAGAAGAAGAAGAAGAATTAGTGAATAGACACTGGAAATTATTTAGAACAATGCAAAATTACCAGGAATCCCTTCTGTGTTTCCTAATTAGTCCTAATCTATTTCTGAAAATTTTTCTAGAGGGTTTAGATTGCTAGATATGTCAAGATATCATATGATTGTTGTTCCTATTGTTGCTCAGTCATGTCCAACTCTTTGTAAGCCCATTTGGTGTATTCTTGGCAAAGATAATGGAGTACCGTTCACAGATGAGGAAACTAAGGCAAATAGAGTTAAGTGAGTCGCCCAGGGTCACACGTTTAGTGGGTGTCTGAGCTTTAGTAGGTGTCAGATTTGAATTCAGGAAGATGAGTCTTCCTGACTCCGGGCCCAGTACTCTATCCACTGTGCCAGCTAAGTGCCCTGGAGCAGCTGCCATTAAAAGACATATTTTGCTATCTAGAGATTGTTAATCTTCTTGCCCTAGCATCTTTATCACCTTCATTTCTCCCAGAAACTTCATTCTGTTTAGTGTTTACTTATTGGAACTATTTCCCAAACTTGAATTATATTTATTACTTTCTAACTTGCTCAAGGCTATATAGAGATCCAGTAACAGAGCCAAGGATTAGAGGAAATTTTTCCCATTTGAGTGGTATTCTGTGTATCCCAGAAGGAAAAAAATAAAATTCTTCATAAAGAAAAGATTTATGGTTCATCATAGGAATAACCATCAGAATAAGAAGAGGTCCTAATAAAAGCTTCCTATGTTTTTCATCAAATTGTCCTCAGTTTGTGAGACCTTCAAACACTCATACATGTGTTGTGTATATAAAATATATGTGTAAGTATAAAACACACATATAGGCCTTTCTTGAAAGAGAAGGTTGCTATTATTTTCTATGAAGTTTCAGGAGCAAATTTTAAAGGTTGAAAAATGTCAGGCTAGAAAACAAAACACATTAACAATCTCAAATAACCATTTATATAGGCAGACTAATTTGTCTATATGTGTGTGTCTTCATTCTTCCCACTGTCTCCCTAATGTTCTCACTTGGTATGATTATGAATGCATTTTCTTTGTCAAATCCTTACAAAACTTCTTTGGATGACTCTGAAAAACTGTTAAATATATTTGCTTAATAAAAGATTTCATTCATTCATTGATTCATAGATTTGTGAATTGAATTGAACTACTTCATGATTGATTGATTCACTCATTCATTACAAAGTTCCAAAGTCAGTGAATATTTCTCTGCAAACTCAAAAAATAATGAACTATTGAAAAAGAATAGATCAAGGCTAGTGTCACTGCAGTTTATTTCAATCAATATAATCTTGTATTCAGACACATCCAGATAACACTAAGCAGGAACTAATATATGACTTTTATGGGAAATGAGATTAAGCTTACCAGCTCTATCTTGCCATAATTAAGGGACTAAGGACAAAAAGGTTGAAATGAGATAGGAATGGTGATAATGCAAATCTATCACTTTGTTGATAACATATAGGTGGTAAGTGTGTTACCTTGAGGATCCTTTTTTCCCTGTAATTTTGATTATGAAAATTCGTGACAATGGTATCTAACCATTGTCTTTTCAAGAAAATTTCTTTTTAAAATAATTATATATTTGACTTTTGGGAAAACATTTTTTAATAATGTTTACCAGTTCAACAAAAGCAAATCTTTTTCTGAACAGCATTTGGGGAAATAAATTGACTTTTTAGAACCTTTGGCAACTCTAGAGCATTTCAATGTAGGGAAAATTTGAGAAAGAACTGTATCCTAAATGCCCAATTAATGAAGGCCCTATAGCTATAGAATCACTGACTCTCCAGATTTCAAAGGGATCTCAGTGTCTAGTATAACTTTGACCTTTACCATATCCCCAAAAGGTCATTCAATCTGCACTTGGAATTTACAAAATAGTACTGCAAAACCACAGAAAGTTCCCTAACTACACTATTTTTTCAAATGTATTTGCAGAAACAATATATATGTATGACCTGGGATCAAGAGTCAGTAAAAGTTTTTTCTTAGATTAACTATAATGGGTCAGGAACCTACTTTGAATAGAGCTATATCACCAACATCCATTTATTGAATATGTCTGTGCAAGGCACAATGTTACAAACTTGGCAGCTTAATTGTACATTGTAAGTGCCAATCAACAAAAACCTGCCATATGTGAGGCACTGTTCTAAGCACTAGGAATCAACGATGGGTGAAATCATTAATGAGAATGGTTAAACCCTTTCTTATTGTTCTTCATCACCAGCAGCAATATAAGTAATATAAAAACAAAAGATTATCTATCTATCTATCTATTGGAAAAGTTAATTAGACTAGATGGTAGATGGGGAAAGAATAACTTGTCTAAGATTATGGTGGAGCTGGGAGAAAAACAGGGATTTCTCACCTCTCAGGCCAATGTTTTTGTATTATACTATATTGACTATGGTATTTGGCTCAGTAAAAATATCCAACCAAATTTGTTTTTGTTAAAGAAAGATGATGCTTTTTTATGTTCTATTTCTGCCATAGAGATTAATGATTTTTTAAGTGCACGGATACCAGCAGTCAAAGGCCCTGATGATAAACTGAATCAGAAAGAATTATAAGGAATGCTTTTGGTTTTCTAGATTTCAAGGCAACATTTTATTTGCAGCTCTTTGCCCTCTTTAGCATAGACATCATCTATGCTTGATACATGTGACAATATCGAAGATGATAAGAAACTGTTTTCACACATTTTAGGTTTTGTGTATTTATCATCTAGAGCCATTTTCTTTATATTAAGGAAAAATTTGTTTTAAATTTACAAATAGTTTTTTTTAATGCCTGAACTCCTCATCCATTATACCAGCCAACAGTTGATTTCTCAGCCAGCTTTCTAAAATAATCTTTCTGTACCAATCCGAGGGATACCAAATAACTTTTTTAAAAAAGAATTGTGGAGCTAATCTGCTGTGAAAGCCTAGTGAATAAACCTTGGCAAAGTTTGTATGCCATTTAAAAGAGGCTTAAATTTCAAATGAAATAAAACTTCCTTCCAGTGTCTCTTTCTTGCAAAATAATTTCTAATCCAGAAGAGCATTTTAATAAGGAATAAAGTATTTGATTTCTCTTCTCTCACAAATAAAAAATAAACATGATAAGAGGAAATCTATGCAGAAATTGCTATGTATTGTCTATAAACAATGCCCCTCTTTAGAATGCATTTTTTTGTTTTTATTTTTGTTTTTTTACTCTAAAGAAAACATAGATTGCATCTGAGTTACAACTGATGATACTAAATGCTAGCTTCCTCACTGTTTGCTCAAGAACACATAATCTTTTTCATATTACAGTGAACTTGTCATAAAAAAATTGTGTACTTTTATCATGTCATCTCTTTGGATCTCATTTACTTCAACTAGATAATCAAGAGGTTGGATTTGATGAATACCAAGGTTCTTTTCTTCTCTCATATTCTATAAGCTTGTGATTATATCAAGGTCAGTAATTTGTTCTTCTACTTTACTTCTTTCAAAATGTATTAACATCTTTATGTAGGCTATTGCTAGCCATCTTGACTTGTGTCTTGCCACTGGACTCTGATGACAAAAGAGAGTGATTTTGTGTATCTCTGTCTCACTTAAATCCAATTCACTCACAAGTCAAGACTTCACTCTCATGATGCCATTGGTTCTCTTTGAGAATAAGGGATGAACAACAACACCTTTATTATCTACAGAGCACTACAATTATACTCCCTTCCTTCCCTGCAAACCTCCAGTTCATTGAGTCCTACTTTGCACAGTGCAAGGCACACCCTCAGCAAATGAATTTGTCAAGAACACATGAATGCTTTTTGTCCCTATTCTTTCACAGGGTCAAATCATATAGCTATCCCTCTTTCAAGTATGCTAGTGTCAAATGCACAGTACCCATTCCCTTCTTTCCTAAGAGAATATTATATTTATCCTACACATTGCTTCTAAATTGGGGAGATTTACCACTGTAAGAAATGAAAATTCTTGGACAAAAAGATATATAAATGAAGAAAATACAAATTGAGTACTGCTGGATTTGGTGAGCATTTTACCTTTAGTACTATTGCAGGTATGATTTTGCCATTCTCTAAAAAACTTTGATGTCTCATCCTAACATGGGAATGGAATTGACCCTGCGTTCTTCAAAGCTGTGCCAACGGAGCACAAATTCACATTGTTTGAGTTCATTAAGGAACTGAGTACCCAACAGCCAAGAATCAATCTAGCTAAGTTCACAGAGGCCAATCATCTGAAAATTGGCAACTGAATTGTGAGGCATTTGGCCACAGCAACTCACAGAATGATGATTTTGGGTTAAGAGATCTTATGTCTATGGTGAGTTAGGGTGCCTGCACTAGCAAAATCACAGATTCTTCCACAAATAAAAAATTTTGCTGTGTGCCCAGGTTTAAACCCATACTGTAATAGACCTTATACAAGCCCTTAATGGCTTTTGTTTTGGATCACTTAAAATTCAAATCATATGCAGGGGGAAAAAAACAACTAGGTGAGTGCTAGAAAGAAACTCTGCTGTATTTTAGTGATACTGTGCAGGACCCAGGTAATAATTATTCTAAAAGGCATTTTATGAATTAGTAAATAAATAACAGCCATACTGTTTTCTGTCATGGAAATTGGCTAGTTCAAGGGAACTAAAATAGACTCACAAAAGCTAGTCTACGATTTGACTCCAGATGGTTCCCTCTTACTTTTTTCAGTCTAGTAAACTCATGATCCAAATTTGAAGAGGAAAAAATAACCCAGCACTTAAATAATAATTGAAATTTGTGCCACAATGAGGAGACAGCTATATGACTCAGTGGATAGAGTACTGGGCCTAGAGACAGGAAGACCTGAGTTAAAATTTGGCTTCAGCCATTTACAAGCTGTGTTACCTTAGGCAAACACTTAACCTCTGTTTGCCTTAAAACATTGGAGAAGGAAATGGCAAACTTCTCTAGTATCTCTGCCAAGAAAACCCATTGGGCAGTATTGGCGTACTATGGTCTATGGAGTCAGGAAGACTATGGAAAAACAACAATTAGAAGTTTATAAAACTAGTACAAACAACAACTTACTTGAACTTCATGATAACTCTGTAAGGTAATTGCTTTTTTCCATCTCCATATTTTAGATGAGTAAACTGAAATTCAGAAAAGTTAGATGACTTGGCCAGGGTCACATAGGTAATAAATGTTTATAGTGAGATTTGAACCGAAGTTTTCCTGACTCTAAGTCCAATGATGTACATGTTAGAGCCATGCTGTGAGCACATAATATAACTTTGTTTGTATAGATTAAAAATGGATAAAAGTTCTGAAGAGAGGTTATTTTTCCCAGCTTTGTCAATTCTTATCCACTTTTCAAATGCTTAGGGAATCACAAAAGTGAAATATAGCCTATCTATAGGGAATAAAATAAGATACATTCAGAAGGTATTAACTGATCATATAGGTGTATCTATTTTCCAAAAAAATAAAGTTATTTTCTCTTTATCATAGAGATGAAGTTTTAAATTAAATTATAGGAATTTAATTGATATTACAAGAAGACAAAGTATTACAATAATAGCAGGTAGGAGGCAACTAGGTGGCTCATTGGAACTGGAGCCTGGTAGACCAGAGTTCAAATGCAACATAAGACACTTACTAGTTGTGCAACCCCAGGCAACTAACTTAATTTCTCTTAGCCTCCGAATTAGAATTCTGTAAAATTGGAATAATAACATGTACTTTTCATGATTGTTATTAGTATGATATATTTGTAAAGAGATTTTGTAAACCTTAAAGTGCCATCTAAGTGTTGGCTATTAACAGCAAGAGACTTTACCTTTCTAAGTTATGGATAAAACTAATAAAAAATAATAAAAAAAAGATATATGTATTTCCTGTGTATACTTTAGTCATAGTCAGAATGTAACTGGGGGGAAAATATTGGTTGTTCTAACTATTCAATAGGAAATTGACTAGGAAATTTTCCCCCTAGTTTCTGGTACATATCTAAGATTATCATCAATTTCTTTTCTAACCTGAGAGACAGGAGGGGAGATGAACTGAAATTTATTTATTCTATTTTTCTTAATAATTTTGATATTTTAAAAAATTAATCCATAACTTTTCCTTTCTCCTAGATTAAGAATGAGCCTTTTGTCATTGTAATTAAAGCTCCTTGGGACCATACAAGTACCTTTCTCTTTTCAACTGCTCCTCTCCCCTATCTACCACGGTCTTCAAAAAGAGATGAACTAAAGAAGGAGGAAGACAGAGCAGAAGGTCATTGAAAATGTATTAGCAACAGAAAAAAAAGCAAGAGAAAGAAATTAAAGGTCAAAGAGGAGACAAACCTATGAGATGGACCACTTAGAAAATCCTAGAGAATCAGCAAATATGCTAATTGAAACAATCAATACCTTCAATAAAGTTTCAAGCTACAAAATAAATCCATAAAAGTTAATAACATTTCTTTATAGCAATAAAAAAAATTCAGGAGGCATTATATGAGAGGGAAGTAACATTTAAAAATAAACCTAAAAAATATTTTGTCTATCTTAGAGTCAATCTACCAAATGATACTTAATAACAGCACAGATATAATTACAAATTCTCATAAAATAAATATATTTAAAGAACTTAAATACCTGGAGGGAAGTTGAAAATTCATGACTGGGCCATCCCAACCAGTATAATCAAAGTGACAATACTACCAAAATTAGAGAAGCAATGGCTTAAAAATTAAACTACTAAAGGGAAGAGTTACAGAGCTAGGCAAAAATAATAATAAATGACACATTTTGTAGCATTGAAAACTAAGCATTTTGACATTCATTTGATCATAATTTTTTTCTCATCAATCCCTTATCTCTTTTAAATCATTATAGAATTTCTTGTTTGTGTTTCGTGCTTTCTTAGAATGCCAAATGATTTCACGTTTCACCTGGCATTGGTTAATTTTTTTTTCTTGTAATATCTGTTAACATACCTCTTAATTTACTTGAGGATTCAGTACTCAGCTTTCTTTCTAGTTTTAGACTCCTCTGTGTTGATTTAACTGTTTGTCCTGAGGTTGGTTTTTTTTTTAATATATACAATTTTCTTTCTTTTGAAATGGTGGTTTTAGCCCTTTTATTCCCCTTGAATTCTTCTGCTCTCTTTCAGACTCAGATTTCTTGACTGATGGCTGTACTCTTCAACTGACCCACAATTCTTCTTCAGCTACCTTCCATCTTGGGAATCCTTTCCATTTACCATATTGAGTCTCTGACCTTAGTATCTTTTTGAGAGGTGGGTAGAAAGAGAAAAGGGAAAGAATTAGGGTTTGTTACATGATTAATATGTGTCAGACACTGTGCTAAGCACTTTACAAATATTATTTCATCTGATCCTTACAACAATTGAGGGAGGTAGATGCTATTATTACCCACATTTTACAGTTGAGAAAATTGAGGCAAACAGAGACATTAATTATCTTGTCCAGGTTCACATAGCTATTAAGTATATGATTTAAATATCTGTATTTAAACTCAAGTCTCTCTGACTCCAAGCCAAGTATTCATTTCTTTCTTCAGGCTAGGGATAGCCATACAAGTTGGCAGATTGCTGCAGTTCCTCCTTCAGCTTTACTTCTTTTTTTTTTTTTCAGTGGTTGGTCTAACACTTTTATTTTAAATTTGAGGAGAGGATAGGGAGGATATGATGGGAAGATTAACTGTAGCCTTGAGAATCTCTAACCTAGTGGCAGTTATACGTAGAGGCAGCATGCTTTTCCTTACATAGTTGGGCAGCTTCAATGCCTGACACTTACTGATAGTAGGGATCAGGTAGTGGGCAAGTTATGCAAACAAGATCTCTTCATCAAGAAGGAATCCCAATATGGTCTCCAGGCACAGAATCATGGATTAATGTGTGTGTAACATCCAGCAACATGGAGGCTGGTGGTGAATGGATTACAAGTGAGACTTTTAACGATAAGTATTCTCTTATATTAATTCTCCAAAATGTTAATGTTGGCTAGGTTCTCTGTCTCTGTCTCTCTCTCTGTCTCTCTGTCTCTCTCTGTCTCTCTCTGTCTCTCTCTCTCTCTCTTTGCCTCTCTCTCTCTGGCTCTCTCTCGTTGTGACATCAACTTTAATTGTTCTATATTTGGCACATAAATCCTTTTGGGAGCAATTTTTGAGAATTAATAGGGTCTGGGGAAAGTGCCTAGTATGCCATCTTGTTAGTCTCATGACTTGAAAGTCAACACTCAATTTTCATTCTCAATTTTCTAATTGAAATATTTAACTTAAGTGAAATTCTATTAGCTTCTATTTATGAATTATTTGTAAATTGGATAAAATCCTTATTCCTATTTAATTAAGAAAAGATCTTGCTTTGAATTATGTCCTGCAGCAAGACCAAATTATAGCCTTCTTTCAGATTATGCAAAGTAACCCCATTTTAGTACCAGTCAACACTGCTGCACTCTGGGAGGCAATGCAGCTTATTCTGTCTAGGAAGTGGAGATATTGATATCAATAAATCATTCATTGAATACTAAATTTTCTGATAGATTCTCTACTATATTTGAATGGATTTTTGTCATAGGAATATAATTTTAAAACGGAAAGCTCATAGAAAAGAATGATTAGAAGTAGCAATATAAGTGCTTTAATTTCAATGGCACAAGCACTCAGGCCTCCAAGAGGTTCGTCATTCATTAGAATTACAATGTGAATTTCTCTTTAGGCCTGGAATGATTTGGGGGCAATATTCATTCTTGCTTGATTCCACAGGAACAAATAAGTTTCTATGGCAAACTGAGAAATATATTTTTTCCTGTTCCTTAATGAACATATACTTGAGGCTTGCATTGCTCTTCTTCACTATAAATTCAATTCAGGATAATTGAAGGGCTAGAAGACTATATTGTTCCTGTACTCCAACTTAATCTCTTGTTATGATCTGGTGCTAATGCAAGAAACCGAGAAGCATTTTTATTTTTGGTGTTGGTATGTGTGAGGGGATTCAAAACAACAAAACAACATAACATTTTCAAACTTTAGTCTAAGAGTAAAAAATAACAATCTGGATTTATATTACTATGTCAATGGTTCCGAATGTTTAACCACTTTTTTTTAGAAGATGAATCTGTTAATTTAGAAAGCATTTGATTACCATATCTTTCAGCTATTTTCTTCATTTTTCAAATACAGTTGGCTCTTGAGATCAAATAAGGTGAATAATGAGTATCTGTTTTGTTTTTCAATGACAGCAGTGAAGCTTCTTGAGTTTATTTGACAATTTGCCCCTCTTCATAGTCTGGGTTTTATGAAGAAAACACATACAGAGAGATGAAATATGAAGTAGGTATGAGGAATGATGCCAAATCCTGGATAGTACGGAAAGATGAGTCATTTAATCTTGGCACTACCATAATTTTCACTGTGACTAAAACTTTATCAATCCAACTCTTTTGAGATTTATTTTCCATTCCTATAGAAATACTTTTAGTGTTCTTCAATGAGTAATGTCAAATGTGTAGATCTTATATTCCAAAAAATATTCAACACAAGCAATCTTGTCATACAAAGTAAATAAAATATTTCTAAGGCATTGTACTGGGAAGCATATCTACTCTAGTCCTTGTCACAAAGCCAAGCTAGCTTTTCCTGAGACTATATTCCATGCAAGCTAGACTAATTTTTCCATTAAAGATATTGGAACTGTCCTTGAGACTTGATCACTTCAGGGGATTAAGGGTCAAGCCATTTAGTCATCTTTTAGGAGGCCTAAGTACAAAGCCAATGCATAAGTTAAGAGCACTTACTTTAACAATGCCATACAACCATGACCACCACAGAGCATAGCAATCTGTGCTCAACTGAAATAATGCTACATTCCTGCTCAATAGCTGTTTCATGCTGTGGTTAAGTATATCTCTGTTGTTTAACTGCTATGTAGTCTACAAGCAATGATTTTTTTTAAAATAATGAACCTGATCCATTTCACCAGCTAGAGTCAAGTGTGGACAAAAACAGGTATACACTAGCATTGACATTCACATCTCTAGTACATAAAATATAAGTTAAGGATAATTTTGAGGGAAATAGTATATATATATATATATATATATATATATATATATATATATATATAATGCAAAGATTTGCTATTGATTCTTCCTTGAAATATATTGTTCCTATTTTTAGTCTTCTTCATTACCATGCTTACTAATCTAGTGGAAAGAAGCATAACAATTTTTGTTTAAATCCAGGCTCAGAGTCACTACATGTATGACTGTAGGAAAGTCAACCCTTTATAGCCTCAGTTTTTTCATTCACAGAAAGATGGTACAGTGGATAGAGTGCTGGGCCTAGAATCAGGAGGACCTGAGATCAAATGTGACCTCAGGTACTTACTAACTGTGTGACCCTGGACAAGTCCCTTAACCCTATTTGCTCCAGTTTCCTGATTTGTAAAATGAGCTGGAGAAGGAAATGGCCAAGTATGGCCAAGTATCTTTGTCAAGAAAATACCAAATAAGTTCATGAAGAATTGGACATGACTGAAAAATGAGATGATAATACTTCTCCTAAATATACTCAGAGGGTTAGTATGAGGAAATCATTTTGTAGATTATAAATCACTATTTAAAAGTTATTATTATAACCACTATAAATCTCCTAATTGGGTGGTTCTCCTGGCATGGAATTAACCCTAGGTTCTCAGAAGTTATGCCAGAAGAGAGAAAGCTTTGGCAATCTTTACCATCTTCAAAATGTTTTGAGCAACATCTTGGTGACAGGATCTTTGTACTATATCAGAACCAGTCAAACTAATCAAGGAGAGTTTCATCCTTAGCAGTCAGGCTTAGAAGTGATGAATTTTGGGGCTGTGGAAAACAAAGAGAAATACAATATGATCATTACTCATGTCTTTCCAATGTCCCTTCCAGTTGTTGACATTGTGGAAGAGAAGGTGGAAGACACTATTAAGGTTCATACTATTTTGAGATTATATAGCATTAATAAAGCATCAATTTAATACTTTGAATATTGGAACTTTGTCCAATGTCTGCCAAGTGGCTATCCTGCTGAAGCAATTAAATCATATTATTATTGGCCTTCTTAACATATCTGAAACAAGAAGATATAAGGAAGTTAAGCCAAAAGGAAGAACAGTTTACAGGTTTTCCAAGGTAGGGCAAATAATTGATTTGATCTAGTTATTTTTATTGTGTGAACAAAGGTAAAAAGAAACATCATTTTGTAGAATACTTGATCATCTGGCAATGCAATACTCATGAACAGAGGCAAAGACTTCTGGGGGTGGAGCCAAGATGGCAGAGTAAAGAACACTGAGGCAAACTCTCCCAACATTCCCCTCCAAACAACTTTAAAATAACACCTCAAATTGAAATCCAGCATGTCAGAGTCAACAAAACGTCAAATTGAGACATTCTTCCAGCCTAACATGAGACAGGTCAGAAAGAAAGATCTATAATGCAGGGGAGGATGCTGGCCTATGGTCTATGTGGATGAAACATCAGTGGAGAAAAAAGTAGCAGTATCTTCAGAAGCTCCCAAGCCAGAGATGATGAATAGACCTCACAAGTATTCAGAAAGAGATTATGGGGTATCCTTGTGCTGGTACTGGATACAGGACTAGATGCTATTTACCAACTCCATTGCCTACACCCACTTCTGGGTCACATTTTAAGGGTAGAGAAGAGTGATTTCAGGAATGGAAGAGCTGAGAGGCAGTATCACTTTGGGCCCCAAAGAATCAGGGATACCAAGGAACAGTATCATTTCTGATCCCCAGGGAAAAGAGGTCCTGAAGAACAGCATCAAATTCAATCCCAAGAGACCAAAGGCCCTTCCTGGCTAAGGACCAGAGTACAGACTAAGATAATGGTAACCACACGTCTCCCCACATCACACCACCTTGGAAGCGCTGAAAACTTCCAAACCCCCAAGTAGTTCTGAAAATAGCAGTGCTTAAAAGTCTGAAGCTTGAGACAGAGCCCTAGGCCAGGAACAGAGACCAACAGTAACGTAAAGTTCCAAATCAAAAAGGAACATGAGTACACAACAAAATAAGAACCAGACCATAAAAAGCTACTATGGTGACAGAGAGGATCAAAACACAAATTCAGAAAAAGATAAGGAAGTCAAAAGAGCTATAAACAAAGCCCTGGGGAGTGGGGCTATGTCAATTAGACATAAGCTCAACAAGAATTCTTAGAAGAAATAAAAATGATTTTCAAAACCAAATGAGTGTCAGAGTAAAAACTAGGTAAAGAAATTAAAGCAAAGGAAGAAAATTATGAAAACACAATTAATAGCTTGTTAAGAGAGCCACAAAAAGTACTGAAGAAAATCAAAGCCTTAAAAAATAGAATTGGCCAAATGGAAAAAGAGAGGTACAAAAACTCACTGATGAAAGTAACTCCTTAACAAGCAGAATTGGTGAAATGAAAAAAAGAAGAGGGGGTAGGAAGCTAACTGAAGAAAATGATTCCTTAAAAATTAGAATTAGGCAAGGAGAACCTAATGGCTCCATGAGACATCAAGATATAATAAAATAATGTCAAAAGAATAAAAAAATAGAAGAAAATGTGAAATATTTCATTGGAAAAACAACTGACCTGGGAAATAGATCAAAAAGAAATAATTTAAGAATTTTTGGACTAACTAAAATTCATGAGGGGGGAGAGAGAGAGAGAGAGAGAGAGAGAGAGAGAGAGAGAGAGAGAGAGAGAAAGAGAGAGAGAGAGAGAGAGAATTGACATCATATTTCAAAAAATTATCAAGGAAAACTGCCCAAATATCTTAGAACCAGAGGGTAAAATAGAAACTGAAAGAAGCCACTGATTACCACCTGAAATAGATCCTAAAATAAAAACTCCCAAATATTTTAGCCAAATTCCAGAACTCCAAGGTCAAAGAGAAAAGATTTCAAGCAGTCAGAAAGAAAATGTTCAAATACGTTGGAACCACTTTCAGGATCACACAAAATTAAGCAGCTACCATGTCAAAGAAGTGGATGTTGGTTCATGACTAGTTTCTTCCAAACTTTTTCCAATTTTCCTCAAATGGTTAGTTCTTACCCCTAAAGCTAGCTCTTTGGGTTTATTAAATACTAGATTACTATGGTAATTTACTTTTGTATATTGTGGAGTCAATTTATTCCACTCATCCACCACTCTATTTCTTGGCCAGTACCAGATTGTTTTGATAATTACTGCTTTGTAATATAGTTTGAAATCTGATACTGTTAGGCTGTCTTCATTCATTTTTTTTTATTGATTCTCTTGATTTTCTTGACCTTTTGTTCTTCCAGATGAATTTTACTATTATGGTTTCTAATTCTATAAAATAATTATTTTTGTAACTTAATTGGTATGGCACTGAATAAGTAAATTAACTTAGGTAGAAATGTCATTTTTTGTGTATGTAAATGCTGATGATTTATGTGATTTTCCTTTATATCCTGAAACATTGCTGAAGTTATTGTTTTAATTAGTTTCTTTTAATCAATTCTCTAAGGTTCTCTAAGTATAACATTATATTATCTGCAAAGAATGATAGTTTTGTTTACTCATTTTCTATTTTTATTCCTTCAATTCCTTTTTCTTGTTTTATGGCTATAGCTAACATTTCTGGTACAATATTGCAATAATTCATTAGTACCCCTACTCTATTCCAAACAGAATCAATCAATTTGAAATGATTCCATAGGGATATTGATTATAAGTTCTACATACATATATCAGGTCCCAGAGCTGTGAACTGCAGATTGTAAGATCACTTACATAATCATTGGAAACTCGCTAGAGGACCTCCTCCCTTGATTTTCCTTGTCATGATGACCAAGCCAAGTGTGGCAGAGGTGACTTAACTACATAGAAAGTCCCCCAATTTATTTTTGTATCTCTGAGCCATTCTCTCCTGTCCAATATGAGCAGATGACCATCTTATGACCATTTAAGCAATGGAGGTGCACCATGCTTTGCCCAACCCATGACCCTACTGATATAGTGTTTTGCTTCTTTTAGCCTATGCATCATATATCAACCAATAGAATCATTCTGTATTTGGTATAATTGTTCTTAAATGTCTAGATATCTAGCCCAATAAAAATAGGGTCCTGGAAGGAGGGGGCATCTCAGATCTTGATTAAGATCTGAGGTTCATTCATTAGAGGGGACCATGGATCCTGTAATAAAGTGCCATTGACTCAGAGCTCTGCCTCAGTCTCTTTTATTGTAAGTTGTACAATGTTAATCCCCACATACTGAATAATAGTAGTGATAATGGAGAAGATTTTTAAAAAGTAGCAGAGTAGGTCAGAAATTCCAGGCTCTCAAGATTTTCCCACAGAAAAGAGATAAAATAGCACTTCAGAGCAAACAAAGGGTGAGTAAAAGTAAATATGAATAGGAGCACTACAGGGGTCCTCCTGGGATAATCCACAAAGATCTGAAGGAAAGTCCCAGGATGAGGTTTGGTGCCTATGAAGAGTAAGCACCCTCAGGTTATGGTCCCATCAAACAACAAGCAGCAAGCTTCTTAAACAACAAATGGCCTGTGGTTAGCTGTGTTAGGAGGCTGCCTCAGCCCCCAGCCACATGAATTTGCACCCCCAGGACAGTGAGGGGAGTTGGGCATCTGAACCAAGGAAGATCAAGGGAACCTCTGCCGACAAGGAACAGCAGACCCAGCTGTGCTGTGGAGAGTGCCTAGGGCAAGAAAGAACCAGCACATGCCTGGTGAGTGCAGAAACAGGGGGCAGGATACCCATATCTCTGGGCATATACAGGAGACTGGAGGTATGGCTTTGTTACCAGGATAGAGAGGAGAACTGAAGATCTGAGGCCAGAGGCACAATCCCCCATACCTCAGGACTAGTGGTAATTACAATAATTAAGCTATTACTACAAAAATTGCACAGGCAAAGGAGAAAGCATCCAACCATAGAAAGTTATTATGGGAATACAGAAGACTGGGGTTCATCTTCAGAGGAGAAATTGAAGTAAAGAAACTCTCTTCTACCTGAAAGAATAACAACAAATGATCATCTGCCCAAAAACAATTTATAGAACTTAAAAAAGACTTTAAAAATCTGAGAGAGATTGAAGAAAAACTAAAAAGGAAAAAAAGAACAATCCAAGAAAACATAAGATTATGAAAAGAAAGTCAACCAATTACAAAAGGAGATCTAGAATCTTAAGGAAGAAAATGATACCTTGAAAATTAGAATGGGGGGAGGGGCAGAGCCCAGATGGCAGAGTAAAAGCAGTGACTTGCTTGAGCTCTCTTCCAAACCCCTCCAAATACATGTAAAAAAAATGGGTCAAAACAAATTCTAGAGCAGTAGAACCTACAAAAAGACAGAGTGAAACAGATCTCCACACCAAGACAGCCTAGAAAGTTGATTGGAAAAGTGTATCACATTGGGTTGGGAGAGAAACACAGTTCAGTATGGGAGCTCAGGCAAAAAGGCCTCAGCAAATCTGGAGCAGGCCTCAGAGGACTGAATCACAAGCAGCTGTGGTGGTTTCCAGACTTCTCAGCCCACAAACACCAAACATAAATTAAAAGGTCAGTGGGAAAAGTCTGTGACTTCCATGAGAGAAAAGCTCAGTCCCAGCCCCAGTCCTGGCACAGCCCAGGGCAGTGGCTGCTTCCAGAGCTTCTGGCCAACAGACTGAGGGGGAATCAAGTGGCAGATCAGAGAGGGATTACAGGGATCTCTTTGCTAGTGCTGATGCAGGATTCTCTTGCTTATGTGCTTGGATCTGGGTCATAGTTCTGAGTGGTGATCCTGGGGCAAGGAGGAGTGTTAGCATTGTGAAGTGTATGCCTTGATAGAGAGGGAATCCTCCTCACAGTTCCAAGGCAGAAAACAGTGCTTGTGGTCACTTATAGACCAGAGCTCAAGCCAGATAAGTAGTAAACCCCTCACCCTTCATCATACCACCTTGGAAGAACTGAAAATTTACAGGTCCCTTGAAGTATCTCTGAAAACAGCTGAACAAAACCCCCAAAGCTTGGGACAGTACATTCTCTACACTGGAAGCAGACCTCTACTTAACAAAGAGTTTAAAACTCAAGTAATTGGCTGGGAATATGAGCAAACTGTGCAAAAAAAGACCACAGAATCTTACTTTGGTAACAAAGAAGATCAAAGCATACAACCAGAAGAAAACAAAGTCAAAGCTCCTACATCCAAAGCCTCCAAGAAAAATATGAATCAGTCCCAGGCCTTGGAAGAGCTCAAAAAGGATTTTGAGAAGCAAGTAAGAGAAGTAGAGGAAAAACTGGGAAGAAAAATGAGAGTTATGCAGGAAAATCATGAAAAACTAATCAACAACTTGCTAATGGAGACCCAAAAAAATACTGAAGAAAATAACACTTTAAAAAATAGCCTAACCCAAATGACAAGAGGACCAAAAAGCCAATGAGAAGAAGAATGCCTTCAAAAGCAGAACCGGCAAAATAGAAAATGAAGTCCAAAAGCTCACTAAAGAAAACACTTCCTTAAAAATTAGAATGGATCAACTGGAAGCTAGTGACTTTATGAGAAATGAAGACACTGTAAAACAAATATAAAAGAATCAAAAAATAGAAGACAATGTGAAATATCTCATTGAAAAAACAACTGACCTAGAAAATGGATCCAGGAGAGATAAAATTAAAAATTATTAGACTATCTCAAAGTCATGATCAAAAAAAGATTCTAGACATCATCTTTCAAGAAATTATCAAGGTGAGGCAGCTAGGTGGCACAGTGGATAGAGCACTGGCCCTGAAGTCAGGAGGACCTGAGTTTAAATCTGGCCTCACATGAAACACTTGACATATACTAGCTGTGTGACCCTGGATAAGTCACTTAACCTCAATTGCCTAAAAATAAAATTAAAAAGAAAAGAAATAATCAAGGAAAACTGTCCCAATATTATGGAACCAGAGGGTAAAATAGAAATAGAAAGAATCCACTGTTCACCTCCTGAAAGAGATCCCCAAAAGAAAACTCCTAGGAATATTATAGCCAAATTCCAGAGTTCCCAGGTCAAGGAGAAAATATTGCAAGCAGCCAGAAAGAAACAATTAAAGTGTTGTAGAAACACAATCAGGATAACACAGGATTTAACAGCTTCTACATTAAAGTACTGAAGGGCATGGAATATAATATTCTGGAGGGCAAAGGAGCAGCCAAGAATCACCTACCCAGCAAATGAGTATAATCCTTCGGGGGAAAAAATAGATATTCAGTGAAATAGAGGACTTTCAAGCATTCTTGATGAAAAGACCAGAGCTGAATAGAAAATTCAACTTTCAAATACAAGACTCAAGAGAAGCATGAAGAGGTAAGCATGAAAGAGAAAGCATAAGAGACTTATTAAAGTTGAACTGTTTACATTCTGACATGGAAAGATGATATTTGTAACTCATGAGACCTTTGTCAGTATTAGGGTAGTTGGAGGGGAAAAAAATTCTATGTATTGCTAGATCAATAGATAGAGGGCACACGGTGAGTTGAAGATGAATGGGTGATATCTGGAGAATAAAATTAAGGTGTGAGAGAGGATTATACTGGGAGAATAAGAAAGGGAGAGGTAGAATAGAGTAAATGATCTCATATAAACCAGACAAGAAAAGGCTTTTATAGTGGAGGGGAAGTGGAGGAAGATGAGAGGAAATGAGTGAATCTTATTATCACTGAATTGGCTTAAGGAGGGAATAACATACACATTCAATTGGGTATGTAAAGTTATCTTACCTTGCAGGAAAATAGGGGGAAAGGGGATAAAAGAACAGAGTGATGATAGAGAGGAGGGCAAATTGGGGGAGTGGGGTAATCAGAAGCAAACTCTTCTGAGGAGGGACAGAGTCAAAAGAGAGAATAGAATAAATGAGGGGCAGGATATAATGAAGGGAAACATAGTGAGTTTTCCACAGCATGGCTACTATGGAAGTGTTTTGAATGACTATACAAGTATAACCTGTATCAAGTTGCTTGCCTTCTCAATGAGGCTACCCTCATTGAGTGGAGAGGGAGGAAGGGAGAAAATTTGGAACCCAGAGTTTTAAAAACAAAAGTTAAAAATTGTTTTCACATGCAACTGGGAAATAAGATATACATGCAATGGAGTGTAGAAATCTATCCTGCCCTACAGGAAAATAGAAAAGGAAGGGGATAAGAGAAGGGGGTGAAGATAGAAGGGAGGGCAGATTAGTGAAAAGAGTATTCAGAATGCATGCTATCTTTGGGTTGGGGGAGGGACAAGATGGGGAGAAAATTTGGAACTCAAACTCTTGTGGAAGTGAATGTTGAAAACTAAAAATAAATAAATTAATGGACAAAAAAAATAGAATTAGACAAGGGGAAGCCAAGGAAGTTACAAGAAATCAAGAAATAATTACACATAATATAAAGAATGAAAAAATAAAAGAGAAAGTGAAACATCTATAAGAAAAACAAATGACATGAAGAACAGATGAAGAAGAGAAAACATAAGAATAATCAGAGTACCTGAAAGCTACGATCAAAAAAAAAGAATCTTGATACAGCAATATAAGAAATAATTAGAGAAAAATTGTCTTGAAGCATTAGAACAAGGGGGGGGAGAGTAGAAATAGAAAAAATTCATTGATCACAACTTGAAAGAGATCCTATGGGGAAAACTCATAATAATATTATAGCCAAATTCTGAAACCCCTGGCTCAAATATTAAGAGCAAGAAGGGAAAAAAAAACTTAAATATGACGGTGCCACAATTAGAATCATACAAGACCTAATAGTGGAGATACTAATGGACTGCAGGTCTTAGAACACTATATATCAAAGAGCAAAAGAACTAGGGTTCCAGGCAAAAAATATTATACCCAGCAAAATTAAGCATAATCCTGAATGAAAAAAAAATGGACATCTGATCAACTGTCAGACTTCCAGAACTTTGTTTAGAAACAAAACAAAACAAAACTGAACACCAAACTTAATAGATTTGATATACAAGAGCCAAGAGAAACATATGGTACATACGAAAGACTGATTACAAGGGATTCAATAAGGACAGGCCATTTATCTTTTAGTTAGGTAAAACATAAAATGTATGTTTAAGATTGTCATCAGCAATTAGGTATTCTGTAAGAAAGATTGGGGTAGACCTGAGTATGATATGACTTTAAAAAGTAATACCATCTAGGAACAGTTAAAAAAGAGTAATTATCTTATGTGAGAGGAAGAACCAACACAGAAGAATTAGATGGGGGAGGAGGGCTAGTAGTTCTGGTAACTACTTTCATGAAGAAAGGGTTCAAGAGGGACATACATACATACGTGTGTGTGTGTGTGTGAGAGAGAGAGAGAGCATAAAAGTCTTCTAAGTTCTAAAGAAGTAAAATGGTAAGGGGATAGAGAGAGGAGAGAGGATAAAGGAGGGATATCTAGAAGGGAGGGTGAGGGAATAGGTTAAAGGGGGTTATATAAGGGTGTATAGATTTATGGGAATGAGAGGAAAGGGGAAGAATTCTTGGAGGGGAGTTAGGGTAAGTAATAGGAGGGCAAGGTAGCAGGTAGCAGTAAACTAGAGGAGTCAGGAGGGATAGAAAATAAGAAATAGAAACAAAAACAAAGATCAGGTGCAGAATTTATTAGAAGATACATATGTATATATATGTATATGTGTATGTATATATCTATTTCTATATCTAAATATATCTTCACTTAATTGTAGCCTTATTGGTTGGGGAAGGAATGGGTAAAAGAACAAAGTCAAAAGTGCACAGCAGAGAACAAAAGAAAACTTACAAGGAAGTACAGAAAAGATAGAGAGCTCTCAACACATGTAGTATTTATCACACAGGCTTTCTTGAAATGAAAATTTATTGCTATATATTTTGAATCCTCCATTACATTCTGATGTGCACATGATATGCTTTGTTTTTTCCTTTTATTACTTGGTATTTAAGCTTCAGTATTTAAGTTTATGATATGTTTCTTTTTCTTTTCTCTATTCTGTGTTTGAGTTCTGGTGTTTGAGTCTAAAATTAAATGAATAAACAAACAAATAAATAAATGAAAACACTGGTGATAATGGACATCCTTGCTTCACCTCTGATCTTATTGGTAAGGCTTCAAGTTTACCTACTACATACAAATAGAAGACTGTGAAATATCTCATTGGAAAAACTTTCTCATTGGAACAACAACTGACCTGGAAAAGAGATCCAGGAGAGATAATTTTAAAATGATTGGACTATCTGAAAGCCATGATCAAAAAAAGAGCCTAGACATTATCTTTCAAGAAATTTTCAAGGAAAACTTCCCTGATATTCTAGAACCAAAGGGTAAAATAGAAATTGAAAGAATCCACCGATCACCTCCTACAAGAGATCCACAAAGGAAAACTCCGAGAAATATTATAGCCAAATTCCAGAGTTTCCAGGTCAAGGAGAAAATATTGCAAGAAGTCAGAAAGAAACAATTCAAGTATTGTGGAAACAATCAGGATAACACAAGATTTAGCAGCTTCTCAAAGACCAGTTAAGGACAATATTGCCAGCTATTGTCAGATATGAGGGAAAAAAGAGAGACACTGTCCAAACATCTCTTGATAGTTTCATAAAAAACTGTTGTGTAGCCAACCACCAGTGATAAAGGTTAGGTGCAGTGGGTGGGGAAGGAGCATCATACTGCACACCTATGTTAACTTTACTTTATAGTACTGTGAATACTTTATTATTGCATTTTAATACATTTTATGACTTGCATAAATGTATTATTTTGTGTATGCATTTGTTATATAGCAAAGTAAAGTGAGTGAATAGGGGCAGATTTGCATTATATAAAAACTCCTTTATGTAGAGGTCAAAGTGACTTGCCTGGGATCACACAGCTAGTAAGTGTCTGAGGCCATATTTGAACTGAGAAAGTCTTCCTGACTTTGACCAGTGCTCTGTCCACTATGCCACCTAGCTGCCCCTCCTTCTGGGTACTTTAAATCCTCAAAGAGGCTTGGAACCTTGGCTTGAATTGTCATCAAACTTAATGGAACATTCTTCTGAGTCTGGTCTTCTATCCACATAATGAAGAGTTTCGCTATCTCTAGAACAGCACTTTCTCATTGTATTGACAGATCAGTAGATTTCATGCAAACCCTGACTTGCTCATTTATCCTGACATCACATTTCACTGTGGTATTCATAGTCTACACCACAAGACTAAGTTCACATACATATCATATTTTCTAATTATTTTCATTTTAATTTAAAAAAATTTAGCAGCTTCTACATTAAGGGATTGGAGGGCTTAGAATATGATGTTCTGGAGATCAAAGTAGTTAGGTTTAAAACCAAGAATCACGTACCCAACAAAACTTAATATAATCCATTGGGGGAAAATGGACATTTAAAGAAATAGGGGACTTCCAAACCTTCCTGATAAAAAGACCAGAGCTCAACAGAAAATTTGATCTTCAAATACAAGACTCAAGAGAGACATAAAAAGGTAAATGGGACAGAAAACAACAACAACATATTATTATTATTATTAATAAGGGCAAACTGTTTACATCCCTACAAGGGAAGATGACACTTGTAACTCTTGAGAACTGAAATGTTAGTACACCATTTTAAAGAGGTATGCATAGAGGGGGTGGATATAAGTTGACTTTGATGTAATGATAAAAAAATCTAATCAAGTGGGTTAAATGGATCTAAGTAAGCGGAGTAATCTGATCTAACTAAGAAAATGTAATGAGAGAAAAGAAAAGGAGGAGGCAGACCAGGGTAAACTACATTACAGGAAAAGGCACAAAAACCTATTACAGTAGAGAGAAAGAAGGGAAGGAGATGAGCATTGTTTGAACCTTACTCTCATCAGATTTGGCTTGAGAAGGAAACAACATAATCAGGTAGGTATAGAAATCTAACTTGCCCTATAGGCAATAGGAGGGAAAAAAGGTAAGAAAAGGGAGTGGGGGGGGCAGCGAGATGGCACAGTGGATAAAGCACCAGCCCTGAAATCAGGAAGACCTGAGTTCAAATCCAGCCTCAGACCGAACACTTCACACTTTCAAATCCAGCCTCAGACCAAACACTTGACACTTACTAGTTGTGTGACCCTGGGCAAGTCACTTAACCCCAATTGCCTAAAAAAAAAGCAAAAAAAGAAAAGAAAAGAAAAGAAAAGGGAGTGGGGATAGAAGGGAGGGAAGAAATAGTAAGGGTAAAGGGGAAGAAAAGGGAGGGGGCAGGTAGAAGGGAAGGCAGACTGAGGGAGGCAGTGGTCAAAAGCAAAAGACTAGTGAGGAGGGAAAGGGAGAAAGGAGAGAGAAAAGCACAAACAAGGGGAAAAATAGGATGGAGAGAAAGACACAGATAGTTATGTGAATGGGATGAATCTCCCATAAAATGGAAGTGGATAGCAGAATGGATTAAAAACCATAATCTTACTATATGTTATTTACAGGAAACATATTTGAAACAGAAGGACACACACAGGGCTGAAGTGGAATATATCATGCTGCAGCTGAAGTAAAACATGCAGGGATAGCAATCCTGATCTCAAACAAAGAAAAAGCAAAAATAGATCTTATCAAAACAGATAAGAATACATTCTGCTAATAGGCTCCATAGGCAGTGAAGTAATATCATTATTAAACATATATGCACCAAATGGTACAGCATCCAGATTCTTAGAGGAGAAGTTCAGGGAGTTACAGGAAGAAATAGACAGCAAAACTATACTAGTGGGGGACCTCAACCTCCCTCTCCCTGAATTAAATAAATCCAACCACAAAATAAATAAGAAAGAAGTTAAGGGAAGTGAATAGAATATTAGAAGTTAGGTATGGTAGACCTCTAGAGAAAATTGAATGGGGATGGAAAGGAATATGCTTTTTTCTCAGCAGTACATGGCACATACACAAAAATTGACCATGTACTAGGGCATAAAAACCTCATAATCCAATGCAAAAAGACAGAAATATTAAATGCATCCTTTTCAGGTCATATTGCAATAAAAATTACATGTAATAAAGGGTCATGTAAAGATAGACTAAAAATTAATTGGAAACTAAATTATCTAATCCTAAAGAATGTGTGGGTCAGACAACAAATCATAGAAACAATCAATAAATTCATTCAAGAGGAAGACAATAATGAGACAGCATTCCAAAACTCATGAGATGCAGCAACAGGGGTTCTTAGGGGAAGTTTTATATCTCTCAATTCTTACATGAATAAAATAGAGAAAGATGAGATCAATGAATTGAGCATACAACTAAAAAAGCTAAAAAAAGAAAAAACAAAAACAAATTAAAACCCCTTAATTAAATACCAAAATAGAAATTCTGAAAACCAAAGGAGAGATTAATAAAATTGAAATTAAGAAAACTATTGAACTAATAAATAAAACTAAGAGCTGCTTTTTGAAAAAAACAATAAAATAGATAAAACTTTGATTAATTTAATTAAAAAAAGAAGAAAACCATATTACCAGTATCAAAAATGAAAAGGTTAAATTTACCACCAATGAAGAGGAAATTAAAACAATAATTAGAAACTATTTTGCCCTACTGTATGCCAATAAGTTTGATAATTTTAGTGAAATGGATGAATATTTACAAAAATATAAATTGTCCAGATTAACAGAAGAGGAAGTAAAATACTTAAATAACTTGGTCTCATAAAAATCAATTGAACAAGTCATCAATGAACTCCCTAGGAAAAAATCTCCAGGGCCAGTTGGATTTACAAGTGAATTCTATGAAATATTTAAGAACAGATACTTCTAATACCATATAAACTATTTGGGAAAATAGGCGAAGAAGGAGTCTTACCAAATTCTCTTGGTACACTGGCTGTAACACACGTTCCCAAAATATATGACATAGGCCTTTGAAGGGGATAATGCTTTTTTGAAATAAGACTTAAGAATGAGATTGCAGATATAATTTCTTCTAATTATCTATTTTTATAGTATAGGAAACTAAGGCCTAAAGAAGTTAAATGACTTGCCTAAAATTAAACAGATTGAAAATAGCAGCAGGCTGGCATTCAAACTCATGGCTTCTTATCCTATATACAAACAACCTCATGACTTTTAATAACAGTAATTCAAAATTAGCATGCCAGAATATGAAGGTGTGAGGAATACTTTCATTACCTGACAGCCTCATCTATCTGTAAACACAGTTAGGAAGTCAAAAGACAGAACCTTCTCCATGTACACAGACATCTGACATACAAAAAAAAGCTGTTAAAAAGTCTATGAATGAAAGCTCCTGTGCTTTGCTCATAGAATGAGCCCTATATGCCATCACCAATAATGAACTTCTTCAATTTGATTTAGTTTAGTTATTTCCAATTCCAATAATAGATAAATAAATAATGTGGAGAGTGTTGCTGAAGGACAGTACATGTGGATTATAAATTCTGTTGATTTTGAAAAAAAAAAGTTTATTTATTTATTATTTTTTTGTAATAGTTTATTAAATTCTATTATATGAGTGGTAATAGTGAAGCACAGTACTGTAGAGATCATGCCAACTTATCATCAGGCAAGACGGAAGACTTGTTGCTGAAATGAAAAGATTTATAGTTTAATGGATTTAAACAACACTTGAGTTGTGTTTTTGAGACTGATAAATATTTGATCTACAGGTTTTTTCAAAAATACTGTGAAATAACAATATTTTGAAGGGTCAAGAATTTAACATTCATTCAAGTTGAGTTTTTAAGAAAGGTATGACTTCTTTAACAGGGTGTTAGTCATGATTAGAAAGAAGCTCAAGATAGAAAATCTTTCTACTTTCAAATACAGAAAGCCTACTTGAACTCTTATATCTATACTTGAGATAAGGAAATTTACTTTGAAATTTTACAAGAAAAAAAAATGAGGGCAGTGAAAAAGATATCCTTAGACAAAATCTCTTTTTAAATCCATCAATAGTAGTTGTTAAATATATGTTGGATTGAGCTGAAGTGGCATTAAAACTCAAAAATAGCTTACCAAAGCCAACCAAAGAAACCTTTTTGTCTTGCATGACCCAATAAAGTAGCTCTTCAGCTTTTTTTTTTCTTTTGCCAGAAAAATACTGCAAGGCACACAAAAATGAGAGGTATAAGCTTAATAGTTGTCAGATCCTCAGCTACTGGGGAAAGAATATGGTTCTACAGGATCATAGGCCATTTAACAGGGGACTAAGTTTGCAACTTTTGTGAGGAAAGAAATGATCCAAGTCATGATCCAAAGGAGTAAACAGAATACCATGTAAAGTCAGGTCAGATTTTGTGGGCTAATGAAATCTAAGTAATAATTTAGAGGAGGAAAATATTAGCCAAAGCTAAAAGTTTGGGAATGCAACATCGATTTAGGGATTGACAACATACTAGGAAAGATAGTGGCATTAAGCATTAGTGAGTTAACAGCTTTTTATCTCCATAAAGGATGGCCTTCTATAATGATGGCAGAGGGCTAGTCATGCCACAGTGTTGACACATAGTAAAAGTGTAATAAATGCTTGTCAACTTGACTTAACTCAGAATAACACTGGAGAGTTATATGACAGGTGTGGACAAACTATAGTTATAACATAAGGAACTGGGGAAAAGAACTGGAATGAAGGATGTCATCAATTATATATGTATATGCATACGTATGTATATGGATATATGGATACATGCTCACACACAAAAATGAATTAGAGACATTACAAACAGACAAGGAGTTGAGCTAAGAATTTTAAAAAAGGAGAAAAGCTATATATATTGAATTTGGGAAATTGCTAAGCTCCTTTGATGAACTCAAACTTCTCCCAGAAACAAAGGCTTATCTATCCTTGCCTGTAATTCTCTCCCTCTTCACCTCCATCTCTTGGCTTTCTGGCTTTCTTCAGGTCCCAGCTAAAATCCCACCTTCTGGCAGAGCCAAATGGTAAAGACAGCAACCTAACCAAACTCTCCCAACATTCCCCTCCTAATGACTTTAATTACTCAAATTGAATTTTGGAGCAGCAGTATCAACAAAAGTTTAGGGTGACACATTTTTCAAGCCTAAGACAACATAGCATGTCAGCAGGATGCTGGAGTGGGAGTCACGTAGGAGAGTATATGAAGTCAGCACCAGCAGTGGGCCTTTGAGGTAACTGTGACAGTGGCAGCTTCAGGAGCTCTTAGCCCAGAGGGACTTGGACAACTGGTCAAAGGCACACTCTATTCTCGCTGGGAGCAGGATTGGGAGATGTTTGGTAATTCTATGTCCCATAAGCAGTTCTGGGTCACAGTTCTGAGATGGAGAGGAATGCTTATGGTTGGTAATAATAGGGGAGGGACCCTAGTCAAAGTTACAAGGCAAAGAGGAACACTAGCTCTTGTGGTTGCAGTGAAGCAGGGGACCTGGTCACATTTCCAGTGCCAAGAGGAGGACTAGCATTTGCAGCTATAGGGAAATAGGCCCTTTCTGGATAAAGACCACAGTGCAGACCAGGAGAGCAATGATAGAAAAAGAATATAGGTGTGTCACATGATGAACATAATGGACAAGAGATAGCACTACATAAATATCTTCAAGGTATCATGTAGGTAATGAAAGCCTTGGTCATATTGGGAGGTACCTCATTAATGAATATCTTCTGGGGAAAATAGACAAGAAATACACACATTTGATAGGCATGGATAGGATGTGAGCTGCATTATTTGAGAAAATCTGCATTTTTATGGAATCATAAATTTATTTGAATATGTGTCTATAGATGTGAAGATTGAATCTCAAAGAAATGTTGTGACTTTTTAATTCTTTTTTTTTTACCAGACCATGATGATGTTGGGTGGGTTTTATCATTTAACTAGTTCTACTTAACTGAACTATGATCTAGTCCAGACCTGCACAACTTGGCAATAGGCAGAGGCCAAAATTCAAATAGGCTAAACTTCTCTGAGTTGCAGGTAGGTTTTTAGTGGCTCACTTTCCAAGTAAAGGTATAATTGATAATTAAACTATTTTTCAAATAAACCATATGAAAAAAGGGAAATTTCAATTGATATCAATAAATTACATTTGTTAATTAGGATTTTTATTTATCATGAAATCACATTAATGTTAAAAAATACTTTGCTAAGTGGTACAAATTTGAATACATTTTTTAGGTTTTCCTACTGTTTACATTTAGTTAATAGGACATATTACACTTCTTGTCAGCAATCAGTTTATTGTACTCTGGAATCATGTTTGAAATTGATTTCTTTAAAAATATGAAAGCTAACCTTAGTAATCACCTCATTTTCTGAGTTTACTTTCTTGAAAAACCATTGTTCCCCACCAAGATTTTTCAACAATTTGGACATTTTAATTTGTTTTTCATTGGTGTCCAGTTTGCTTAAGTCAGGATTTTGCTTTCTACCAATATTTTTTGTTACTGAATAAAGTTTCTAATAAGTTCAAAATCCCTTATTCCTTATTGTTTCATTAATTTAATTGTCATGTTATGTGACTTATAATTTTTGCTACAGAATTCTTCCTTTTTGATGGAAACAAAAATTTTGAGTATTATATATTGTTTCATGAATAGCATTAAAGAACTTTATAATTATATAGCTATTCCACAATGCTACATCATGCTATGGAGATGGCCATGGTTTCTTGAATATCATACTAAAGGATTACAAACTGTCACATGTTCTACTGTGTTAGAAAATCTTGCAGTATAGACAAAGCAAGCTCAATCTGAGTCAATAGTGTGATGTGACAGGTATAAACAACTCACAAAAGCCTAATGAATTATTATGTGGTAATAATAAAAGCCTGCCATCTAGAATGAAAGAAGTGATATTAGCAATGAAATGATCCAGCAAGATCCTGGTCTTGAGTGTTGTAGTGAGTTTTTGCCCAACATTTTGGGGTAAACTTTAAAATCAAAATACATTTGAGCAAAAAGAAGTGTTTAACAATGATCAAGTACTAACATTCTAAGATGTGTCACTTCAGAATCTTAATGTTACAGGGTGAGGACAATAAGAAAAGCAGAGGGCTTGAGAGTGTTGCTACTGTTTTGTTGGTTTTAAGAGAGGACATAAAAAAATGAAAAGGAAACAAATTAGGTAAGAAATAAGGAAGAATGGAGAGAAATTTATTATCTCACATAAATTCAATCTGCAAAAGATTACATAAACACAGAGAAATGGATGAAGAAAACTGGCATTTCATAAACTCATGAGAGGTTTGAACATATCTAAAATGTTAGGTATAAAAATTATTAAATGCAACAGAAATACATGAAAGGAGAATGGGAGGGAAGGGCATATTCTATATTGATTAGGACAGGGCTATTGATTAGGAGGGAATAGTCATAAGCAAAGAAAATTTTAGCATCAGATGGCTGTTCATAAAGGTGATAAAAAAGGAGAAAAAAATATAAGAAACAGGTATTGTAATCTGGGCTTATTGAAGGGAACAGAGGCAGAAGAGTGTTATCAGAGCCCTTAAAATACTGAAGAAAATAACACCTTAAAAAATAGACTGACCCAAATGGCAAAAGAGGTCCAAAAAACCAATGAGTAGAATGCCTTAAAAAGCAGAATTGGCCAAATGGAAAAAAAAGATCCAAAAGCTCACTGAAGAAAATAATTCCTTGAAAATTAGAATGGAGCAAATGGAAGCTAATGACTCTATGAGAAATGAAGAAATTATAAAACAAAACCAAAAGAATGAAAAAAATGGAAGATAATATAAAATACCTCATTGGAAAAACAACTGACCTGGAAAACAGATCCAGGAGAGAGAATTTAAAAATCACTGGACTCCCTGAAAGCCACAAACAAAAAAAGAGCCTAGACATCATCTTTCAAGAAACTATTAAGGAAAATTTTCCTGATATTCTAGAACCAGAGGGTAAAATAGGAATTGAAAGAATCCACCGATCACCTCCTAAAAGAGATCCCAAAAGGAAAACCCCCAGGAATATTATAGCTAAATTCCAGAGTTCCCAGGTCAAGGAGAAAATCTTGCAAGCAATCAGAAATAAACAATTCAAGTATTGTGGAGACACAATCCAGGATAACACAAGATTTAGCAGCTTCTATATTAAGGGATCTGAGAGTTTGGAATATGATATTCTGGAGGTCAAAGAAGCTAGGATTAAAACCAAGAATCACCAACCTAAGGGGTCATCTAAAGGGCTTAAACACAATTTATATTGTTCTAGGTAGATTTTTTTAAAAATCAGGGTTAGGAATCGGGATCTCAGGCAACAGTAAAAGTAATATGAATACTTATCATATGTTTACCCAGGATGTAGGGTATGTTCAGGGAAGGCTAGTACCTCTGGTGTGAAGGTTTCTGAGCCCTTTTCAGGGTGGCTTTCCACCTTTACTGTCCACCTGTTCTACCTAACTCTCATCTGTGGCTCCAAGAAGTATAGCATGCCCAATAACCACACCCTGGTAAACCATTTAAGCAGATAGGCTAAACCAGGTTGAGGGTAACTAAGGGGTCTTAAACCAATTGGTGAGTTTGGGGGGGGGGCAGTTCTTATCCCAAGCTTGTGAAGACTTTCCCTGGTTGAATGAGTAGATGAGAACAATTTGTTCCAATGCCCATGAAAGCAGCTGAAGCAGGCACTGTGGAGTGCTTAGAGTTTGGTTAGACATCTAAGATGCCAAGGTCATCCACTGCATCTTGAGCCATCACCAGTCATATTGATTCTGTCCTGCAACTGGACTGTGATCACTCTGGATGAGAGTGAGGCCAATGACTTCATGCAACTCTGCTTCACTTAAATCCAATTTATGCACAAATCAAAAGACATCACCCATATCATTTTACCATTTTTACCTATATCAAAGTCCTGAGGCAACAGGAAAATGATGAAGCAGCACATGTGGATCCACTGGGAGCTGTAGCCACAACCCTACATGTAGGCATCCCAGGCCATAGGGTCATCTCACTGGAAGCAGCAGTGGGATTCGGCAGCCCCTTGGGTGTCTGAGCAGCCTTTTAAGGATCACACTGCTTACTTTCTGGTGTAAGGAAGAGGCTAGAAAATGTGCCTAAACATTGTCTGCTTACCCAACTCTGGCCTGAGTACCACAGCAGGCGGGGATCCCACCCTGTAGTTGAAACAAAAAAATATACAAAAACTTCTGCAAAGATGATTCCATTCACCATCGGTACATGGAACGTGTGCACACTTATAGACAACACAAAATCTAGTAGACTTGAAAGACAAACAGCTCTTGTTGCAAGAGAACTCAGCAGATATTACATCCAAATATCAGCCCTGAGTGAAACAAGGCTAGCAAATGAAAGTCAACTAACTTAAATTGGAGCTGCATGCATGTTCTTCTGGAGTTGCTGCAGTGAAGAGAAACACTGTGAAGCTGGTGTAGGTTTTGCCATCAAAGCTAATCTAGTCAAAAAACTTGTATGCCCATGAAAATACAATTGCCACCTGCAGGAAAACATCATGCCAGCATCATCAGTGCCTCGGCTCCCACCACAATGAACTCTGATGAGGTCAAAGAAAAATTTTATGAAGACCTGGAGGCTCTTATCATCAATGTTCCAAAAGAGGACAAGCTTATAATTCTGGGAGACTTTAATGCTAGAGTAGGCTCAGACTACCAAACATGTCAGGGAATCCTTGGGAAGCATAGAGTTGGAAACAGCAATGGTCACTTACTACTGAAGACTTGTGCATCTTATGACCTTTAAATCATTAACACTGTCTTCCATTTAGCTAAATACAATAAAACTTCATGGAGGCATCCTCAAAGCAAACACTGGCATTTAATAGATTACATGATTGTAAGGAGAAGAGATAGACAGGATGTGAGAGTAACAAAGGCAATGTGTGGTACAGAGTGCTGTGCTGATCATAGACTTATCCTCTCCAAGCTAAATATTCACATTCATAAAAAAAATGGTGGCCCCAAGAAACAGAAAAGGAGGGGGCAGATTTCAGAGATTTGGTATACAGCACTGTATTTGCTCATCTGGGTCAGAACACTCACAAACATTAAGACCGGTTTGATGAAAATTATGGGGAAATTCAGAAGCTGCTAAATGAAAAATGAGAATGCCACAGAGTTTACCAGCAGGATAGTTCATTCATCTCTAAGAAGGCAGCATTTAATTCCATCAAAAGTAAAGTACAAGTGAAACTTAGAGAGATGTAGGATTCTTGACTCAGCAAGAAGACAGATGAAATTCAGTTTTATGGTGATCATAACAATCCAAAGTGCTTTTATGATGCCCTGAAGGCTATTTTTGAGCCAAAGTCCTGTGGTGTATCTCAACTATTCAGTGCTGATAGAGACACATTGATTAGTGATAAGGACATGATCCTAGAGAGGTGGGCTTAACACTTCCATAGCATTCTCAACAGACTGTCATCAATCAATGGTGAGGCCATTGACCTTTACCTCAGGTTGAAGTCAATCCCTACATAGTTGAAGTTCCAACTGATGAAGAGGTTTTGAATTCCATTAGGCTCCTTTCATGTAGCAAAGCACCTGATACTGATTCTATTCCAGCTGAGATTTAAAAGGTGGGGGGTTCTATTGCTCATATTAATGCTGACTGAAATTTTCTTGGTTACATGGCAAGAGGAAGTTATATGGCAAGAGGTTATATGTCAAGAGGAAGTTATCCCTCAGAAGTTCAAGGATGCCTCCATTGTCCATCTCTATAAAGATAAAGGAAATAATAGATTGTTCTGTGACAATCACATCGGGGCTCTATCTCTTAGTCATTGCTGGCAATATTCTTGCAAGAGTCCTCCTCAATAGGCTGATGCTTCACCTGGAAGATGGTCATGTATCCAAGAGCCAGTATGTCTTCAGAAAGGGCTGAGGAATGGTTGATGTGGTGTTTGCTGCCCAACAATTCCAGGAAAAATGCCAAGAGCAGAACCAAAGTCTGTACACAATGTTTGTAGATCTGACTAAGGCTTTTGACACATTCAGTCATGAGGGCTTATGTATTGTACATAATTAGCAGCATCAGATGTAAATTTCCCTATGGCATGCTGGCCCAGGTTATGGATAATGGATGATGCTCTCATGCTTTCCCAGTCATCAGTGGAGTAAAACAAGGTGGTGTGCCTTCTCTTATGCTTTTTAGCATGATGTTTTCAGCCATGTTGTCAAACATCTTCATTGAGTATGAACACAGTATCAAGGTCAGCTACTGCACTGATGGTAAATTCTTTGACTTGACCTATGGTAGAGCATTCCCAGCTCATATTGGTCTGACCGGTTATAGTCAGACACATTGTAACTTGACTCTAACATAGTGATGTCATTTTGGTCTTCTTCAAGAAAGGACAACAACTGTATATTTACCCAAAGGAACAGCGCCTACATATTTGAAGGAAAAAATCGACAAATTACAAGGAGAAAAATATAGCCAAATTGCAATAGTTGGATATCTCAATATGCTCCTCTCAAGCCTAAATAAACTGAACAAGAAGATCAATAAGAAAGAAGTTAAATATGTTGTTAGAAACTTAGCAGCATATGCCTTGACAGAACTCTGACACATGTCAATAGAAAAGAATGTATGTATTTCTCAGTAACGTGTCAAATATTAACCATGTGCTAGTTAATTGAAAACCCCCTAAACAAAATGTCTGTCATTTAAGGATAAAGCTGAGTGTAGTCAGGTTTGTAAGAAAAGATTGACTTTTTTTTTCTCAATCACCTCAACATTTGAAGACCATTCACAAAAGCATAAATATTCATGGCCTTAGAGCTGGTAAGGACCATGAATACAGCAATGGAAAAACAATAGAAATAATGCATTTTAAAATTATTAAATGACTGAAACATATGTATATATATGTGTATATATCTATCTATCTATATCTATCTTTATAGATAGATAGATAGATAGATAGATATAGAGATATATACTTATCTATGTGCCTTCATGGTATCTCTTAAAAATTAAAGATATTATTTTTATTAAAGTATTTTTAAGAGAAATTCTCTACTTGGGAGTTACAAAACGACAATGAAATATGGGAGAGGCAGCTAGGTGGCACAGTGGATAAAGCACTGGCCCTGGAGTCAGGAGGACCTGAGTTCAAATGTGGCCTCAGATACATAACACTCACTAGCTGTGTGATTCTGGGCAAGTCACTTAACCTCAATTGCCTCACCAAAAAATAAAATGGGGAAAAAACACAATTCAGTCAAAATAGTGAGCATCCAAATTTTATTTCTACCAAAAAAATGCAACACAAATCACATCTCCCTTGCTACTGAGTCTCATTACAAAGATGGTAATTAAGCCAGTAGAATATGCGGGAAGGATATAGTGCATACAAGAGGCATTAATGGAACATTTTAATTGTCTATCAATGAGCTTATAAATTTATTTACAAATAGCAAAGTCAAGTCCCTTTCTTTTTCAAATAATAATTTTATTAGTTTTCTTCTCAAGGAACACAAAATTGTGTTGTTCTATAAATAAGCCAGCCATTAGATGAGATTTACAAATTATGACTATATACTTTAATTCAATATGATATTTTATAGGTGGCTAGGTGGCATTGTGGATGAAGTACTAGGCCTGTGGTCAGGACAACTCATTCCAAATCCAGTTTCAGAAACTTCATCATCATCATCATTATTATTAATTTTTCTCTTCAGGTAAAATTCAAAGAATTTCTGCTATATATTTGTGTAGAGGGGTAGGGTTAGAGTTATAGGTAACAACTACCTGAGCACTCTGCTCTCAGAAAGATGTAAGGGAGAAAATAATACATTTTTATTCCCTTAAAAGTTAGTAAGCTATATATCCTTTATTCCCCTTTTCTCAGTCCCTGTATTCTGTGCTGAATATCCTTTCTGTGCACTGGTGAGTAATCCCAGACTAGAATAATATATGCCTATAATTGAGTGAACACCTTTTCCCCTCCACTGACATACTCTGACATTTCAGGCATACAAAACACCTCCCAAGGAAATGATAAATCAGTACTTAAATGTATCCATGACATTTCAGCCACCCATTCATATCTTGTGTGATTATTGTCCATGCCCTCTCATCAATCTTCCATAGATAATCTACTTCATCTCCAAAGGTCTTTTTTAGTGTTTTATTTATTTTTTTTTAAAAATGTGGAAATCAATAAAGCCCTTGGACATTTCATTATTTATATTTCCCTTTCACTATTTGACCAGAACACATTCTTTTCCGATCATGTATTTCATGGACAATACCCTTTATGTCATATGTATACCTTGCATGCATCATTAATAATAGGCTGAACAATACAGACGCCTGCCATATATTGCTCCATTATTCTTTGGTTCATACATAATTTTGATTATTCAGAGACTACTGATTCATGATTTGCAGACATATGACATTACCAAGTAAATACTAGTGTTAAAAACAGGATTTTTTTTCCCCTGGCAGGGGCAATTTGGGATTGTACTGTAACAGCCTGATTCACTGCTCCTATTCTGTTCTGAGTCTATTTCACTTTCCATCTCTAGTTTCTGGAACATAAGTATTTAATAAATGTTTGCTCACCTATGTCAATAAATAAGCATTTGTTAAATGCCCACTATGTGCCTGGTAATATGCTAAGTGCTGGGGATACAAAAGACTCTCAATGACCTTACAACCTAATGTGGAAGATAACATGCAACCAAATTTATACAAAGTAAGCTATATGCAGGATAAATAGGAAATAATAAACAGAGAGAAGGCACTGGAATTGAGTAATTGGGGAAGAACTCCTGTAGAAATTGAAGTTTTAGTGGGACTTAGAGGAAACCAGGGAGGTCAGTAGTCAAAGAAAAGGAAGGAGAGTGTTCCAGGCATCAGGGATAGCTAAAGAAAATTCCTGAAGCCAAGAGATATTTATGGAACTGCAAGGAGATTGTTCATGGGACAGCAAGAAGGCCAATGTCACTGGATCAAAGAGTATGTATCAGGGAGTAAGTTGCAAAAAGACTGGAAAGGTAGGAGGAAGCTAGTTTATAATGGTTTTGAAAGCCAAACAGTATTTTATATTTGATCTCATATTTGATTTTATATTTTGGAGTTTGTTGAGTAAAAGGGTAATATTATTGGACCTGTACTTTAGGGAAATCACTTTAGTAGCTGAAAGGATAGATGTGGATATAGATACATACAGAGAGAGAGAAAGAGAGAGAAAGAGAGAGTAGGGGCAGGGTAGGAGAGAGGGAAGGACACAGGGGGTATACTGTGAAAGCTTGGAAAAACTCAACAACAGAATGTGTGTAGGGTGAGGAAATTTTGGGCTCAGAAATTGAAGAGATTATTAACTCATATAGTTGTTGAAATATGTGACCCATACTAGTCAAAAATCACAGGTTATTAAAATATTAATGTATATCTATCAGAAATTGATGGGCAATTCACTTATTACTAAAGTAATATATGATGAGTGATCACTTTGAGTTTTTTTTTTTGCATTGTTTTTACTAGCAATATTTAAAAATAAAGAGAAGGGTAGGGAATTCTGGGAAGATGGTGGAATAGGTCATAATATTCCAAACTTTCAAGACTTTCCTCCTCAGGGTGGATATTGAGTGGGTAAAAATAAATAAGAGTAGAGGCCAAACAGGGGGGATCCTGGGACAATTGGAGAATATCTGAAGAAAAATCTAAGGATGAGGTTTGTTCCCTGCGAATAGTAAACACCTCCAGACTAGGTCCTAGGTCCACTTAAACAACAAGCGGCAAGTCCTGCGGTTAGTTGGGTTGGGAGGCTGCCTTGGCCCCAATCACAGGAACTTTTATCCCAAGGACAGTGAAGAATATTGAGTGTCTGAGCTGGGGAAGATCCAAGGAACCTCTACTGATAAGGAACACCAGACCCAGCTGTGTGGCAAAGATGCAGCCAGGGGTGAGAAGGAACTATCGCATGCCCAGTGAGTGCAGAAGCAGTGGAGCAGGGACACCACTGGATGTGGGCAGTTACAGGAGCCTGGAGGTCTTGGTTTCTGTTCCTGGCCAGAGGGGAGAACTGAAGGAAGATCTGAGGCCAGAGGCACCATCTGCCATACCACAGGAGTAGAGGTTATTAAAAACAAAACAAAACAAAAAACAAACAAAAAAAAAAACAACCACAAGCTACTACAAATTTAAAAAAAAAAGCATAGGCAAAGGACAAAGAACTCAGTCATAGAGAGTTAATATGGGAATAGGGAAGTCTGGGGTTCATCTTCAGAGGAGGATACTGAAGCAAAGAAACCATCTTCTACCCCAAAGAGTAATGTCAAATAGTCAACTGCTCAAAAAGAATTCATAGAACTTTAAAAAAGACTTTTAAAAATCAAATGAGAGAGACTGAGGAAAGACTAAAGAAAATAAGAATAATCCAAGAAAAATAAGATTATGAAAAAAGTCAACCAATTAAAAAGAAGATCCAAATGCTTAAGGAATAAAATAACTCCTTGAAAATCATAATTGGACAAGAGGAAGCCAGTAAAGTTATAAGAGATCAAGAAAGAATAAAACAGAATATAAAGAATGAAAAAAATAGAAGAGAATGTGAAACATCTCATAAGAAAAATAACTGATCTTGAGAACAGGTCAAGAAGAGAAAACATAAGAATAATCAGACTGCCTGAAAGCTACAATAAAACAAAGAATCTTGATACAATAATACAAGAAATAATTAAAGAAAATTGTCCTGAAACATTAGAACAAGAGGGGAATGTAGAAATAGAAAAAAATCCACCTATCACCACCTGAAAGAGATCCTATGAGAAAAATTCATAGGAATATTATAATCAGATTCTAAAACCATCAGCTAAAGGATAAAATATTATGAGCAACAAAAAAAAAAAACAATTTAAATATGGCAGTGCCACAATTAGAATCATACGAGACCTACCAGCATCGACACTAAAAGACCATCAAGTCTTGGAACACTATATATCAAAGAGCAAAAGAACTGGGGTTCTGGCCAAAAATATCATACCCAGCAAAGCTGAACATAATCCTAAATGAAAAAAAAAATGGATATTTAATGAACTATCAGACTTTCAGGACTTAGTTAAAAAAAAACAGCAACAAACTCAATAGAATATTTGACATACAAAAGCCAAAAGAAATATAACTTTTAGTATTAAAAAAGAAAAAAAAATAGAGAGAAGGTCCCAAGATAATTTGTGTTTCTGAATAGTCACATTTTTGTGATCTTCCCATTTCCCCTCGTGCTTCTAATGATATATTTCTCTATGAGGAAAGTTTTTCAAGGTGTCATTATAATTCACATATGGCTGCTTCTAGAAATTACTTTTACAAGAAGCAGATTACTTTTCAAAAGTTAATTATAAACAATTATTTCATCTTGCACTATCCATAGAAGGAAGATTTTTTTTTCAAAACTTGTATAATACAGTACTATAGACTGGAAACATGTACTTAGCTCTTCCTAGTACTGGATCTCTCTTTTTCAGTTATCTGACAACCCAGAGTGACAACAAAAAGATGAAAGGAGCATTATGTTACCAATTCTTATACTTGCCAGACAACATACAGCACAATTTAAAAAAAAAATCTACCATAACATTGAAAATGCTAATTTTCTACGGGTGTGAATGGCATTTAGAGAAATATAAGGCAAGGTTGGCAGACAGTATTGGCTTCTCCTGGAGCCCAGAGAAAAGAAAAGAATTTCCCATCTTTCCTACATATTGTATTCCTTTAGTCTATAATCTTAAATATTTAATATATGCATAACATTGTGCCAGATGCTGTTTGATACCTGTAATTTAAGATATCCCCTAACCAACTGAATTTAGGTGATACAGTGAATAAAGAGGTCTGAAGCCAGGAAGATTCATTTTCATGAGTTCAGATCTGGTTTCAGACACTTATTGCCTTATGTGACCCTATACAAGTCACTTTACCCTGTTTGACTCAGATTTCTTATTTGGAAAATGAGGTGGATTAGGAAATGACAAAATAGTACAATATCTCTGCCAAGAACACCCTAAATGGTATCATGAAGAGTTGGACATTACTGAACAATAGCAAAAACCCTACTGACCTGAAATTTAGCATCTAATTTATATAACTTATTTATATGAAAATAACTATGATAAAAATTAGCATTTTACCAATGCCTTATTGGAGGCAGAGATTATAGATGCCACTATGAAAAAAGCAAGAATAATAATAAATATTCTTTCATTTATAGTTCAGAGAAGCGAAATAACTCCTGTCTAGGTCAAATTGGGGCCTGAAGAAAAGGTTGGATTTTAGATGGTCATATGGGCTAGGGGATGGCATACTACAAAATAAGAATGATATTATATTTTGAAAAAGATGCTAAGTTTATATTGGCCTTATTTTGTGGGATTTCTTTATATATTCAAACACAATCTTTAAAGGACACAGTGTTTTGCTGTCAAAATTTAAATAGGAAAGAGAAGGGAGGGGTAAAAAGGTTAGCACTTTAGATTCTGACATTCAGATTTGGGAAAGGGGACTCCTTCAAAAGTTCTCTATAGGTATGCTATATTAATGATTGGCTCATTAAAAATACTCATTATGAATTACAGTAAGATGAGCAATTTTAAAAGATGCCTAGAATATCTAAAGAACTGCTAAAGGGAAAATCTGATGTGGTCTTTAAAAAAAAAACAGAGAAAAATATCTAATCAGTCATTAATGAATTATAAATGACTTAAACATAAACTTTTGCTTCGGGGACCTTAAAAGTGAGAGGTATGTAATTGCTAAAAATTTCCGTTTGATATCCAGATACTTGAAATGAATCCTAATCCTTATGGATGACATGTTTATTAAACTTTTTTCTGAAAGACGCTTGGATAAATGAACCATTAATGTTAGAGTAAGTCCACATTTCTAATGCCCCCAAAGGTGTCTCAAAATGTTTTTTTACAATCTCAAAAATTTGGTGTGCCTGATGGGTAATTGACAGAAATTTTAATGTAGCAATGAGTGCAAAACTAGAGAAATCTTCTTTATTTCTAACTGCTAATGAACAAATGGTGTATAATTCAGTCTGTAGGTATCTGTTATCTCTTCATATTACACTCTCAGGGATTATTGCAGGGTATGAAAATCTTTAAGCTAGGTGGCACAGTGGATAGAGTGCCTGGCCTGAAGTCATGAAGACTCATCTCCCTGAATTCAAATATGTCCTCAGAAGCTTACTAGCTGTGTGATCCTGGGAAAGTCATTTAACCCGGTCTTTTTTCAGTTCTTCATCTGTAAAATGAGCTGGAGAAAGAAAAAGCAAACCACTTCTGTCTTTGCCAAAAAAAAAAAAAAACCCACATAGGGTCATGAAGAATCAGATAAAATCAAAACAAGTGAACAACAGCAAGAGATTATATCCATCTAGATATACATCTTAACCACTTTTGTACAAGTCACATTATGTCAGAAGAGATAGAATCAATAGCATCCTCATGCCATGTCTAGGTTTTCTGTAGGTGTTTTCAAAGTACTAATGAAGATATGAGACTCACCACTTAGCAATTTGACAATTATATTTTCTTACATGACACAATAGTAACAGAACTTTCAATAACAGTCTCTATTTCCACCACATTGTTTGAGACAATATTAAACTAACAATTGTTTTAAAAAGAGAATTTTGGCAATCTTCTATTATTAAAAAAGGAAAGAATACTTAATTCCAGCAAATGAACATGCACTAGAGTATTAACAAAAAGCAGTTAGAAACTAAAAAAGATTTTAGGAAGTAGAAAAGAAAGAACAAAGTTACAACTGTTAGATTCTAGTTGAATTTCAAACACTTTCAGAAAACATTATAATGATGAAATACTCTATTACCTGTTGTCTCAAGTTCAACAAATGGCTTATACATACCATAATATGCATCAGTAATCTTTGTAAAACAACCTGATATTTTCACTGAAAATCATCTTAAAATGGTGAATTTCTAGATTTTGATCTCTCCTTGTTCTTATTAAAGAGAAAGACCTAGAGAATGTCACGAAAACTTTAAAGAATAACAAGATAAAATGGCAACATGTGCTGTGTAGATTTGTTTTTAAAATCTAGACCATGTAGTATAATGAAGATGGTCATGGACTAGAGGCTAGGATGCCTGAACCCTAGCTTCCATTACTTAAATGAAATAAAAACCATGGGCAAATTTTTAACCCAATTAGTTGTAATAATGGGTGTCTCCAAAGTTCTAAAAGCTTTAATAGCTTAAATTCATTGGGACTTATGGAACACTCTGCATAGTCACCGTTTCATGTAATTTATCTAATTACTGGCATTGGTACAAATGAGCTTGTTTAAAAACTGGGTAAAAATTGAAAATTTAATCAGTAAGGTGCTTTCATCTTGTTGTGATGGTCTATTTTCTATCAAATGGGAATTTAAATTAATTTTTTTAAATGATTGTTGCTTTTTTAAAAAATGTTCTCAGTAAAATGTTGAAAAAAATCTTGTTCCAACAAGTATTTCTTAAGTACTTAATATATATCCAGCACTGTGCTAAGCACTGGGAATAAAAACAAACAAACATCTTTTGCTTTCAAGAAGCTCACAATCTAACTGGGGAGACAATGGGTAAACAGCCATGTATATATCAGACATATACAGTGTAAATGACAGGTGATCTCTGACGGAAGGCACTACCAATAGATGGGGGTCTGAGAAAAGAATCCTTACAGAAGTTGGGGTTTGAGGTGTCTTGAAGGAAGCCAGGGGAACCAGAAAGAAGGTAAGGAAGTATTGCAGGCATGGTGGATAGATTCAGAGCTATAAAGTATTCAAAGAAAAGCAAAAGGTCCAGAGTTAGAACTAGGTTATAAAAAGGTTTAAAAGTCCAAAAGAAGCTTTTATATCTGATGTAAGTGGTGGTAAGGAAACACTGGATTTTATTGAGTATTTAGGTAACAAAAAATAAGATTTGTACTTTAGGAAGATTATTTTGGTGGCTGAGCAGAAGATATACTGGAAGGAAAAGAGATGAGGAAGGGAGGGCCTGAACTGGAGTGGTAACTTATGAATGGAAAGAAGGGGACACAAAGGAGAGAAGTTGGGAATATAGAAATGACAAGACTTGGTAACAGAGAGATATTTGGTGTAAGTATAAATGAGGAGTTGAGAATGACATTCAGGTTGTGAGTCTAGATGACAGAAAGGATGGAGGCACCTTCAACAGTAAAAGGGAAGTTTGGAAAAAGAGAAGGTTTTGGAGGAAAGATCATATGTTCTATTTTGTACATATTGAGTTTGAAGTTTCTACCAATCAATTTAAGATGCAAAATAAGCAATAAGATAATAAACGACTGGAATTTAGGAGAAATGTTAGAGTTGGATAAATAGATTTGAGAATCATCTGGATAGAGATAATCAAATCCATGGAGACTGATAAGATCATTTAGTGATAGAAATAGTATAGTGGGAGAAGAAAAGACATCCTAGATTCATCAGTGGGATATAGCTACAGTTGGTAACCATGGCATAGATTCAGCAAATGAGAAAGAGAAAAAAATGGCCACAAAGGTAGAAGAAGAAATAAAGGACAGTAGAAATATTAAAATCCAGAAAGGAGAGAGTATCCAAGATGATAAATTTAAATTCAATTATTCAATGATTCATTGCATCATCAAAAGGGGTGGCCCCTCCACTTTTGCCAATTGCAATATTCTTGACATCTTAGTTGTAATGGCTGAGAAAACTATCATCACCTGCCAACAAGGAATGGTAGAAAAAGTTAGTAGAGGCCACTCAAATGGCACTTCTTATATTCACCACCCATGTGCCCTATGGCCAGTCATTCCATATTGCTGGGCTTCAGATTTATCATCCATAAAATGAAAGGATTAGTCTTGGTATTCCCTCTTATGTCTAATTCTATGATCTTGTTACCTTAGGGTTGAACCTCTCCAAGTCTAACTTCTCTAATCCTTGCACATCAGATATCTAGACCATCATATTACTTTTAGTGTAATATTTTACAATTTACTAAGTCCTGTCAGAGTTTTGCTACCCTAGTTTAACTCAAAAGAAATCAGGAACTGTTGTTGTTTGTTGTTGTTGTTGTTGAGTTGTTCAATCATGTCTGACTCTTTGTGACCCCAGGGACCATAGCACATCAGGCCTTTCTATTCTCCACTATCTCTTGAAATTTGTCTAAGCTCATGTTAATTGCTTCCATGACACTATCTATCTATCTCATACTCTGCAATCCCCTTTTCCTTTTTCCTTCAATCTTTCAAAAAATCAGGGTCTTTTCCAATAAGTCCCATCTTCTCATGTGGCCAAAGTATTTAAGCTTCAGTTTCAGTATTTGATATTCCAGTGAATAGGCTGTATTAATTTATTTAAGTTTTGACTGATTTTACCCCCTTGCTGTCCATAGGGCACTCAAAAGTCTTTGTGAGCACCACAATTCAAAGGCTTCAATTCTGCAGCACTCAACTTTATAGTCCAATTCTCACAACCATACACCACTACTGGGGAAAAAAAAATATAGCTTTGATTATATATGGATCTTTCTTGACAAGGTGATGTCTGCTTTTTAGTATCCTGTCCAGATATGCCATAGCTTTTCCTTCCAAAAAGCAAGCATCTTTTAATTTCATGGCAGCAGTCACTATCTGCAGTGATCTTTGAACTTAAGAATATAAAATCTGACTTTGCTTCTATTTCTTCTCCCTCTATTTTCCAAGATGTGATGGGAAAATTTGCCACGATCTTAGGTTTTGATTAGTCTTATTTTACACTCTCCTTTTTCACCCTCATCCGGAAGCTTCTTAATTCCTTTTTGCTTTCTGCCATTAGAGTGGTATCATCTGCATATCTGAGATTGTTGATATTTCTTCTGGCAACCTTAATTCCAGCTTTTGACTCATTTGGCCTGGCATTTTACATGATGTACTCTGCATAAAGTTAAATAAATAAGGTGAGAATGTACAGTCTTGTTGTACTCCTTTTCCAATCTTAAACTAATCATCTGTTCCATGTTCCATTCTAACTACTGTTTCTTAGCCTGGATATAGGTTCCTCAGGAGACCAGTAAGATGATCTGATACTCCCATCTCTTTGAAAACTTGCCACATTTTATTGTGATACACACAATCAAAGACTTTGGTGTAGTCAATGAAGCAGAAGTAGATGTTCTTTGTTTGTTTGTTTTCTGGAGCTCACTTGAATTCTTCATAATCAACAAATGTTTGCAATTTGGTCTCCAGTTCTTCTACCTCTTTGAAAACCAGCCTGGTCTTATGGTAATTCTTGGTTCACATATTGCTGAAGCCTAGCAGAATCTTAAGCATAACCATTCCGGTGTGTGAAGTATGTGCAATTGTTTGGTAATTTGAGTATTCTTTGGTATTCCCCTTCTTTAGGATCCAGATGTAAGCTGATCTATTCAAATCCAGTGACCACTGCTGTATTTTCCAAATTTGCTGGCATATTGAGTGCAGCACTTTAACAGGCATCATCTTTTAGCATTTTAAATAGCCTAGCTGGAATTCTATCACTTCCACTAGCCTCATTGTTAACAATGTTTCCAAAGGACCACTTGATTTCATTTTTCAGGATGTCTGGAATGTCTAGATCAGAATGTCTAGATCAGTAACCATGCTAAGATCTTTCTTGTATAGTTCTTTTGCAAATTCTTGCTACCTCTATTTCATACATTTTTGTACTGGGTATCTCTAATTTTCTTAAAGAGAGCTCTTGTCTTTCCCACTCTATTATTTTCTTCTATTTCTTTGTGTTGCACATTTAAGAAAACCTTCTTATCTCTCCTTGTTCTCTGGAATTCTGCATTCAGTTGGGTATATCTTTTCCTTTCTCCTTCCCCTTTTCTTCCTTCCTTCGCTATTTATAAAGCCTCATCAGATATCCATTTTATTTTCTTCTTCTTTGGAATATATATATATATATGGAGACAGAGAGAGAGAAGAGCAGGAGGCAGTTACATATACATGTAAAGAAGATGCCTCCTTTACAATATTATGAAATTGTCCATAGTTCTTCACACATTCTCTCTACCAGATCTAATCCATTAAATCTATTCAACACCTTCACTACATATTCATAAGGGATGTTATTAAGATCATATCTATATAGTCTCATGATTTTCCCTTCTTTCTTCAATTTTAGTCTGAATTTTGCAAGAAGAAACTCATGATCTGAACCACAGTCAGCTCCAGATATTGTTTTAACTGAATATATAGAGTTCTTCCACATTTAACTGCAAAGTAAATAATCAGTCTAATTTTAATATTGACCATCTGATGGTGTCCATGGGTAGAGTTGCCTTTTGGGTTGCTGAAAAAGTGTTTGCTATGACCAATGAGTTATCAACAAAAATCTATTGGTCTCTGCTCTGTTTCATTTTGTATTCCAAGGCAAAACTGGCCTGTTATTTTAATTATCTTTTAATTTTCTATTTCAGCATTCTATTTCCCTATGAAGAATGTGACATCTTTTTTTTGGTATTATTTCTAGAATTTGTTGTAGTTCTTCATAGAACTGATCAGCTTTGGCCTGTTGGGCATCAGTGGTTGAGGTACAGACTTATATTATTGTGACACTGAATGGTTTGCCCTGGATTAGAACAGTTATCATTTTGTCATTTTTGAGATTATACCCCAGTACTGATTTTCTAACCCTTTTATTGACTATGAGAGCTAATCCATTTCTCCCAAGAGATTCTGGCCAACAATAGTATATACAGTGATCACCTGAATTAAATCCACACATTCTCATCCATTTAAGTTCAATAACACCTAAGATGTCAATGGTTGATATTTCCAACTCTGAAATCAGAGTCACCACAATACAATGAGGCACAAAGATGGAAGATAAATTTAAAAAGTGCTGTGTTTTTCCTATATGGTCTTCAATTAATGTTTTTCCTTACTGGTCAATGACCCTTGAAAGTAAAAAAAAAGAAAAAAATGCTGCCTGAACTTAATACTTTACAAAGAAATAAAGATCATATTTCTAATAAAGCAATTGAGGGTTCTACCTGCTCAGTTACTCACACCAAACTCCTACTTGCCTAAGCACTGTCTGAAATGGGTGAAAAAAAAAAACACTTGAATCTTTGCATGTTGTCCATTCAAACCACAGTGAGAAGAAAAGCGTGATGTTTTGTTTTGTTTCTTTTCATTATCCCTCTAGTCTTGAATCAGCATAACAATTTTTATGCCTACACTTCAGGGACAGTGGCATGGTGAATTGGGAAAAGAAAGATAAAGCATCATTAAGTGTAGAGGACGCACCATAATTTTAGAATATTTTAAGAAGAGGTTTCAGGGAAGTCTCTGCCCCCCACCCACTGTGTCCTTTGTACAGACACCAAAAAAGTGTAATTCCTTAGAAGTATATCCTACAGTAGTGGGCCAATATTCAAAGGGAGATGATACTTAGTTAGCCAAGATTTTCTGGGCTTAAAACTTCATGCTTTGATCTTAAAAACTAACAAGCTTTTTGGAATTCAGCAGGCTCTTGGAAACTAAAACTAAATCTCAGTAATCCATGGCCATAGGAACAAGTAGAATATGTTGTTGTTATCTTCATTCATGTCTGACTTTTTGTGACCCTGCAAACCATACTGTTCATGGGGTTTTCTTGGCAAGTATACTGGAGTGGTTTGCATTTCCTTCTCTGGTAGATTTAGGCAAACAGAGGTTAAGTGACTTGCCCAGGGTCACACAGTTAGTAAGTGTCCGAGGCCAGATTTGAGCTTTCAGACTCCTGGTTCAGTGATCTATTCCCTGAACCACCTAGCTGCCTCTTAAGCAGAGCATAGGTAAGTGAAATATATAGAGTCTTTTATACAGGAAGCTCCTCAGTGAGTCACTTTCGTGTTAGAGAAGCCAAAAAGTAGAAATAAGTGATTTCAATTTCACTACTCCCCTGGTTTCCTTAATGACAGAATATTACCTAGTTTTATTTATGCCTACTGGAAGTTAAAAAAAAACTGCACATGATTGGGGAGATTTTATGAGGAAAAATGCCCAGGAAATTTCAACATTTCAACCTGCTAAAGGTCATGGCTGAGGAGCTGGGGTAAGGAGCACTTCTTCAAAAGAAAGAACCCTTGTTCCACTGCAGAGGAAAGATGGATATTATCAGAGCCAAAGAGTAAAAGAGGAAACATGATATTGCAATTTAATTTTACAAAATGGTAAACTGAGTCAGGTTTCCAAGCAAGATAATTTATCAGCATGCTACCTATCATTTAACAGATCAATGGATTGCCTCCATTGATGACAAAAATCCCAAGCAAGAGCCCAATTCCTTATACATATATAGGATTTGGGAAGTACAGAACAAAAAACAGAACAGGATAGATAATATCATAGAATTAAGGACAAAATGATTGGTTACAGAGCTGTGGCATGGGGAATACTATGATTGGTTGGAAGTTTGATAAAGGACACTAATACTTACCCCCACCTGCTTCTCTCATAAGACTAAGAATTGCTCATTGTCTAAGTCCAAGTGCAAGATAGTGGCCCAGACTTTGGGCAGCAAACCAGACATTTTTAAAGGACAGCTTGGTGGAGTAAAGATATCAGGCCCAAACCCCTTTGGTTTCTCACAAATTCATTAAGTTCAGCTAAATTCCTTGAGGCAGGAGGGCTGAATTTCTAAACTCAACACAACACAGACTAGCTGAACTCTCAACTAAGTTCAGAGACAAAGAAGCAAGACTTAAGTGGTTACAGGACAATAGCAGTTACAAGACAAAAATAAATTAATTGTCAATAGGATCAACAATTAAGTGGTACAGGATCAATTTGAATCTTCTCAATGACCTAGGATAAAATTTGTTTTTTATGATGCTGAACACTTGCTCATGCCAGGAGGGCAAGTGTGTGTGGAGGACGTGTGCACAAAGAGTGTCTAGCATCCCAAGATCATGGGATCATAGGAAAAAAAGCTGCTGGCATCAATTTTGGTAGAATTAAATGGTAGAATTAAATTTTGAAAACAAACTGCACAGCAAATAACACACATTTCAAAGCACTTTGGTTTACAAGGTTTATTTATAAAAAAAAAAAAGGCTGTGATATAGAATCTGAGTACCATTATTCCCATTTTGCAAATGAAGAAACTGAGCTTCACAGAGTTAAGTGCCTTTCTCATTTTTCCTTGGGATAGTAAAATTGGAGCCATCCAGGCCTTAGGTTGGAATCTTCTAGCTTCTCTAACCCATATCGTTTCTTAACTTGAAGGCAAAGGAAACTTATATGTGGAAATAAGTCTGAAGATTAAATAGACTTTCAAAAACAGGAAAAAATAGACTTTCATCCTTACTATGAGTCTTTAAGCTTTACACATTCAGAATGGTATAGAGAGGATAACATTTCCAGTATGTGGATCAACAGCTTCAAAAGCATATTATGTCACTTGCCTACTGGGAAAACTAATCAATAAAACGTCATATCATACTTTTTGTTGGTCAGTCATTCAGTCATGCCTAATTCTTCCTGACCCCATGGATCATAGCACTCCAGGCTCCTCTATCCTCCATTATCTCTTGAAGCCTGTCCTAGCGCATGCTCATTGTTCCCATGATACTATCTATCCATCTCATGCTCTGCCATCCCCTTTAGCTTTTTACTTCAATCTTTCCCAGCACCAGGGTCTTTTCCAATAAGTGCCATCTTCTCATTATGTGGTCAAAGTACTTCAGCCTGACTTCCAGTGAACACCCTGAATTAATTTCTCTAGGCATTGACTGATTTGACCTCCTTGCTGTCCAAGGGACTCCCAAAAGTTTTCTCCATAATTTAGAAGCATTGATTCTGTGGTGCTCAGATTTCCTTATAGTTCAACTCTCATAAGCATACATTACTACTCGAAAAACCATAGCTTTGACTATATGGATCTTTGTTGGCAAGGTGATATCTCTGGTTTTTTTTTTTTAATATCTTGTCCAGATTTGCTGCAGCTTTCCTTCCAAAAAGCAAGCATCTTTTAATTTCATGGCAGCAGTCACCATCTGAAATGATCTTTGAGTTAAAGAATATAGAATCTGACACTGCTTCTATTCCTTCTGCCTTTATTTGCCAGGTAGTAATGGTGCCAGTTGCCAAGATCATAGGGTTGTTTTTTGTTTTGTTTTATTTTTTGTTTGTTTGTTTGGTTAAGTTTCAAGCCAGCTTTGACACTTTCTTCTTTCTTCTTTATCCAGAGGCTTTTTAATTCTTCACTTTCTGCCATCACCTGCATATTTGAGACTATTGATATTTCTTCTGGCAACCTTAACTGCAGCTTTTGATTACTCCGGCCTAGCATTTCACATGATGTACTCTATATAAAATTAAATAAATAAGGTGATAATATTGGTATGTCCTTGCTGTACTCCTTTCCCAATCTTAAACCAATCACTTCCATGTTTGATCTAATTGTTGCTTTTAACTCATATACAGGTTCCTCAGGGGACAAGTAAGATGATCTGGCACTCTTATCTCTTTGAGGACTTGCCACATTTTTTTGTGGTACACACAGTCGAAGGCTTTAGTATAGTCAATGAAGTAGAAGTAGACTGTTTGCGTTTACATACACACATATGCATATATATGCATGCATATATATGCTTATGTATATACATACATACATATATACATATACAGATGCACACACATATATACATATACATATATACATATATCTGTAACTATCTAGGAGGCAGCTACATGATTCAGCAAATAGAGCACTGGGCCTAGAGTAAAGAAGACCTCATTTCAAGTCTGGCCTCAGATACTTACCAGCTGTGTGACCCTGGGAAAGTCACTTAACCTCTGCTTGCCTCTGAATAAGGAAATGGCAAACCACTTTAGTATACTCACTAGGAAAATCCCGTGGACAGTATTGGTGTGATTTAATCCAGTGGGCTAGGAAGTCAGATATGACTGAACAAAAACAACAAATATCATCTAGACAAACCTTAATAGCTTAAAATTGCTGGGAGGCCTTTGAAATACCCTTTGTATTTGTATATGCATATAAAATACATATTCTAACGGTATGTCTTACATAAAAATGCAAGTGTTATTTCATATTCAGTATATGTACTTTCTTTGCAACCAACATACATTTTTTCCATGCTGAATGGATCGAGAACCACCAAAACAAACCAGATGGATACAGAATTCATGAAAACAAGAGATAGTTGAGACAGCTACCTTACTGTAAAGATTTTAGTTAAAAGTCCGTAGGAACCTGACAAAAATTATTATCAACTTTCCTAATCAGAAAAAGAAACCCACTATTATTTGAGTGCCAATATCTTTCAAAGTATATCCTAGGATACTAAATTAGATATGTGCTAAATGAGATTTTTTTTCATTATAAAACAAAAGCTGTTTTATCAACATATCACCTGATATAAATGTAATATAAGAAATAATAGCAATATTCAGGAAGTCAAGTGGGAAAGGAGAGATTATTTCTTCATTAAGACATGACTTCCCCTCCAAATGATGATACTTGTCATATCCTTAGAATAACATTTTTCATCTAACCTGTTTACCCACTGCTTTCTCCTAGAATTGCCAAAGTACTTAAATAACTATGAAAATATATTATATTCCCTTCCAATCTAATAAACCCTGAATAGAAAAGTTGACTTCCAAAAACAAGATTCAAGAGAGTAAAAGTAAATATGAAAGAGAAATTATAAGGGACTGATAGATCAACACATGTTAACTAATTTACATATATATGTTTTGTCTGTGTTCTACATGACAGTCCAGGTATCAGAATCACATTCACCATTAGAGAAATGCTACGATATCTGTCAACAACATGCCAATTTCCATTTCAGCTGTGAAGGAACATGATACATTTCTAGGCTTAAGGGTTACCTTCTTTGTGGTCTTGTTCTCCAGCTCCTCAAGGTAAACTTTATGATGGCTATGATTAGGCCATAGCTAAACTCAATATTTCCTCTATTACATATTACTGTGTTCTACACACAGTAAACACTTTGTAGATGGTTGTTGAACTGAACTAAAGCTGCAATCTATTAATTTCAAGTTCTTCATTGGGTCATATTATTATGCTGTTGAAGTATATTTACAAAAACACCAGCCCTTTCCAGTTTCTAATGTCATTTTAGTTTTGGCACATTACTCCCAGAAATGTGCTCTTCCTGGAATGTCTATATTTTTTGGGGGGGGGAATGTATGGAGAGAACTGATGAAGATCATGGCCTATTTATGAAGCCCTTCTAAACAGCTAGAGTACAATGAGGTTTCAGTCAATAATTATGTCATTGTTGATCATAATAAAATTTTAATGCATTAAAGTGCATAAGCAGGTGGCTACTATCATACTATACCAATAATAATGTCAAACACTGAGTTGATTTTCTATTTTAGTGAGTCTACATATTAAGACTTTGTCCTGGCCTCTAATCTCCTTCTTCACTATTTCATTTAATTTAATCAATTCTCATGGTTTCAATTTTAATCTTTATGCATATGACTGTCTGCACTACTTGTCCAGCCCTAACTTTTCTCTCAACCTCCAGTCTTGCATCTCCAACTGCCTTTTAAGCATCTTGAACTGGATGGCCTGTAGACATTCTAAACTAAATGTGTTCAAAACTGAACTCATTCTCTTTCCCCTGAAACTCTCCCCTCTTGATAACTTCTTTATTTCTTATAAAGTTAATACTATCCTTCCAGTTACCCAGGCTCTCAAGTTAGGCATCATCCTCAACTTCAGGCACAGTATCTGACACAGAGTATATACTTAATAAATATTAGTTGACTGACAACAGGTATTTGATTCAGCAAAAAATTTGAATCAGTGCCAAAATTATAATTTGGAAAATAAGATTGATCACAGTGAAATTCATAATTCAGAACACAATCATATACTTGACAATCACTGAACTTGTGACTTCTACCAACTGTGAGCTCCTGAAGTAGTCATAGTGGATAATTTAGATTTGGCCTTCAAATTATACTAAATCACAGTTTGAGTAAAATTAGCTGATTCTGGGATGAATCTGAGAAGTCAGTGTAGGACAACAATTCTCAAAAACTATGAAATATCAAGAATAAGTTGCTTTGAAGAAGAATAGAAAGGTCTCATTTTAAAAGTCTTTTAATATGAGTCCCTGAGAAAATATTAAGTTTAAATATATTTAAGATAAGACAACAATTGCAACTTCTTTCAATGAACTAAGGCATTTTACTTCTATGGTATAATACAACAAAAATTTTATTAACTCACTAAATGCTGAAAGAATAAAATATTCATTTCATTTAATTTCTCTGGTTAATCAAGAGTTAATAAGAACCTTTATTTTAAAATAAGCAAACAAAACAAAACAGAGGGTTTGTGCTAGATTTTGACCAGTTAATAGAGGCAGAAGGGAAGTTACTCTTAAAGAATCAGAAAAAGAAGGAGCAAGGCCTGAAAATATGATGACCCCTTAAAACACAGCAAGAACAATAGCAACCTAAATCACTGATATTTTTGTACCGCATTATAGCTTAAGAAATACTTTTAAATGCGTTACTTTATTTTATCACCTCAAAAGACCCTCGGATATAGGTATGTGAATATTTTTCCTATAGGGAAACTGAAAGACACATGGCCTAGTAGATTTGCTCAAGATCATCATAGCTAAAAAGTGATAAAAATGAAACTACAACTCAGTTTTCCTGAGGCTAGATCCAGTGCTCTCTTCATTATTCCACAGCTGCTAGTCTAATTCGCAACCTGCCTCTGATCCTGTGTGTAGATGCCCTAGACCCCTTTGTGTTGAATGGAACAAACATTCAAATCATCAACCATTTATTAAGTACATACCGCATTTAAGGCACTGTATTTGGTACTGTGTAAGGTGATTGAAAAACAAAGATGAAATTGTCTGTGAAGTCAAGGAAATCACGTTCTATTGAAAGAATACAACATGTGCAAAAGTAGGTAAATACAAAGTTACATATGAAGAAATTTCAAGATTTGATTGTATCTTCTTCCAATGCTACTTGCTTCATTGTGTCAAGGTCATGCTTTCTGGTACCATAGAGTGCTGGGTTTGAAGTTTGAGGATCTGGGTTTAAATCCTGCCTCTACCTCTTAACTGTCTTGGGTAAGTCATTCTACCTCACTGAGACTCAGTTTTTTCATCTTTAAAATAAGGAGGTTTATAGATCAATACAACCACACATATACATAACCTATTTATAAAAATTAAGGGAGATGATAAATTAGAGATATATTCAGCTGGAATTAGATATTTACATAGGATTTGGCAGCTTCATATTAAAGGAGTGGAGGGCTTGAATTTGATATTGTGTAAAGCAAAACTGAATATAATCCTTCAGGGGGAAAATGTTGATTTAATGAAATAGAGGACTTTCAAGCATTCCTGATAAAAAGACCAGAGCTGAATAGAAAATCTGACATTTAAACACAAGACTCAAGAAAAGTTTAAAAAGGGTTGTGATTCTCTAAGTTACAGAGAACATGGTGAACATCATTATAAAGAGTTTCCTCATCATGGGATTCCCTATATCATAAAAAACCACAGGTCTATTTCTGTTATATACTATAGTTCTAGTTTCTACCTTCCCCACCACCCTGCTCAGTTCAATACTCTCATTTTTACAAATAAGAAAACTCAGTCCTGACTAGATTACAAAAATACCACATAGCAGAATCTATATCTAACCCCAGGATTTCATATCCAGTCTGCATTCCACATTATGCAGATTTTAAAAGATGTTAGGGATCCATTGGATGAAATGATGAGGTCACTCTCAGATATATTGAGTTTGGAGTGCTAGTGAAACATGAAAAAAGAGATACTTTGGGAAAAAAATAAATAAGGGACTGAAATTTGGATCAGAGCTAAAAAGAAAATTTTGGAGCATTTTTAATAATAACTCACATTTACATAAAAATTTAAAAGTTTTTAAGGAACCTTCCTTAAAATAGACCTTTGAGGTAGCACAAATAGTTACTTTTATTTTTACATGTAAGGTGTTGCTTTTGTCCTTTATTCTTGAAAAGGATCAATGATATCCTGAGGGTGATGTCTTGACTTACATGGGAATAGGATTTAAGTGAGGTTAGAGCTGCACAAAATTGTCAGCCTCATTCTCTCCTCCAGAGTCATTGAAGTCCAGTGTCAAGATAAAAATCAAAATGACTGGTGATGACACAGGATGCAGTGGATGACCTTGGTCTTACACATAAATACACTGAGACCCAAGGAGGTACACAGTGCCTAGTATATAGTTGATGCTTCTTGCTTGTTATTTGACTGAAGTGATTTGCCCAGAATTGACTGAAGTGACTTGCCCAGAATCATAGAGACTTAGATGCTGAAGGTAGAATTTTAAGCCAGGTTTCTCTGAAATCCAAGTTCATTACTCTATAGCATCTCCTACTTTTCATGGAAAGGAACATTGAATGTATAGGATTAGATGAGCTCACCAAAGAAGAGAGTACAACAAGAAAAGAACAGAATGTCATGGGCAGTATTTTGAGAGACTTTAGTATTAAGACTTTAGCATTTAGAGATTGGGAGAGGAAAGAGGGACCATTAATGAAAACTGAGGCAGTACCTTGAACATGGAAAGTGCTTAACAGATTATTGTTGGAATGAATTTGTTGAGAAAATGGTTGGATAAGAGGGGAATCAGTAAATTGAAATTAAGTTTAATTCATCCAGAATTTATTAAGTGCTTACTATGTGTAAGGCATTTTGCTAGGTGCTAAGAATAGAAAAAAAAATAAAAATAAAACATCACCCTTGCCCTCCAGGAGCTTAGATTGTACTAGAGATTTGGTGAAGGACTGAGATAAGATTCAACATGTATACAGATAAGTAAATAGTCAATAATTTGAGGAATTAGCACTAAGAAGGGAGATTCCACATAGGAAATATCTTGTGATTGACTGAATCAGACAAATCTCAAGGCCCAAGTATAAAACGACTGCAAAGTTCTGAGACAGCCCAGTCTAATGTAAGGGAAGTCCAGATAAGCCACTGAAAATGAGTCATATGGGGGTAAGAGAGAATTCTCATTACTACCCCCACCACCACCATGAAGCAACTATATGAATTCTAGATTGTTATCAGATGTCCCACCACCGACCAGAGTCACTAGCAGTAAGGATTCCCAAAAGAATAGTGTCCTATGATAGAGGAAATACTTGTAGACAGATTTGATAATACAGTCATCCAAGACTGTAGACAACAAGATCCCTCATGGAAGAGGAAATGCCATCTATAAGCTCTAGAAAGGCAATGAACCTTTGATCTAGGAGATTTAGGCCTAGAGAGGACTTAATGAGGATTCTGCAAAGGATGAAGAGATCATTCATTACCATGTTTGTGAAGTACTCCTATGCCATGTATGTTTCTCAGTACCTTTGTGCTTTAAATTTGAGCTCATTCTCTTTGGGGATATTGTGCATGTAAGTAGAGAGTGTGCCCTCTGTGTGTAAGGAATATTTTGTACTAACTATTTTTACTACACAGCTTAGTAGCTCCCTTTCCTAAAAGTTAACTAGCTGGGTGCTTGTGACTGTTAGAAATTCAGCACCTGCCATTATCACTAGAACCTAAAAGGGGAGGGTAGTCATTCATCCTCTCTAGCTCTCACTTGCCAGTGTAAGGATTGCAGAAATAGCCCAAGGCAAAGAGCCACATCAGAATTCAAAGAAAAACCAAGTATAAGTATTTAAAGAAAGTTGGATAAGTTTTCTTCCCTTTGGTATAATAATGTTGCTCTTATTAAATGTCTATCAACAAAATTTATAATGACTAAGCTTACTCTCCACTTTGAAAAACCAAAGCAATTTTCAATAAAAATTGATTTGTGAGGTTATCTGATTTTGTGGAAATTTGGGATTTCAATCATTTTATTTCCTCCTAGAGAGCCAGACACCAGCTCTCATTCAATAACAAGAATAATGATGAGGTCTGCTAAGTGACTTCTGCCAAAGCTTGCTTTTTCACAAACTCTTCCTGATTACATGAAGTTCCAGTCTCCTTAGGACAAGCCATCTGGCGATCTCTTTGAATTTCTCCCTGGGACTACAACAGAAAATATGAAGAGATCCAATTTTCAAAGAACACAAAGGAGAAATGTCTAGATTACCACAGCAGCATTTTGACATCTAAGCCAAGAGACTGCACTGATGCCAGAATGAATATTGCAATTTAAATTAGCTCTAACTATCAAGGGACAACATATATCGAATTGACTGGATATGCTTTTTCTAATTGAAAACTTTTGCAAATGAAGGAATTATTCTTTTTTCCTCCTATATCCTTGTGTGTAACATCAAAATGTTTATATTAATATATACCTGATTTTGTGTAAGTTAATTGCAGGGAAAAATAGATCTTAGCATAGTGTATCAAAGTAATACATTGGGATGAATGTAGTTAATGATATTTAATCATGTAAAATGTTTGTTATCAAATTGTATATCTACAAAATTTAATTTGTATATAGAATGCTTTAAAAGATGAAAGATATTTTTGGTAAATTTTAACCAATTAAAAAAATCTTCAAGTTCATTCCAATTTAACAAACAATTCTTAAACACTTTTGTACCAAGTATTGTGTCAGGCATTGGAGTTACAAAGATGAAGAAGCATACAGTCATGAGAGATAACTTTGGAGTATTATTTTGTTGTTGTTTCTTGTTATTATAATTTCTAACTAACATCTATATAATACATTAAGGTTTTATCTCATTTGATGATCCCCATTTTATAGTTAAGAAACTGAGGCAGACGATTACATGACATTTCAGGGTAATATAGCTAGTAAATATTTCAGGCGGGATTTGAACTCTAGTCTTCCTGACTCTAGGTCCTGAGATCTGGGCCCTGCATCACCTAGCTGCATAGTAGACAGAGAGCTGACCTTGGAATAAAGGTGATATGTGTTCAACTCCTGCCTCTGACATATGCCACATACTGACTGTGTGATCCAGGGTAAGTCATTCAATCCTTCAGTGACCCAGGCAATTCCATAAGGCTATAAATTGAAGAAGCAGATACCAATCCCTATTGGTAGAAAGAGTTCCCTGACTGATAGTGAGTTACCAAGAACATCATAAGTCTAGTTCAAACAACAATAACAATGTGATCCTTGACTAAAAGAACTTTCAATCTAGTAGTAGGAATTAGACATATGTACAAATAATATGTTAAATATTATAGAGACATCATTAAATGTCATAGAAATACAAAGCAGGAAGTACCACTCCAAGTTGGCAGGATCATGGCAGGACCAGAAAGGAAGTAGAACTTGAAAGAAAAGAAAAATTTCAATAGCTAATGTATATAAGGGAAATTTACCTCTTCTAACAATAGATTATAGATGGAACAGAGCAAGATGATATTCACAGGGCTACGAACTATGTGCCATATGCCAGTACATACTGAGGGAGCCTTGGTTATCGCCATTCGTCTTGACTTATGTCTTGCCACTTGACTTCTATGACTCTGGAGAACAGAGTGAAGCTGATGATTTTTGCACAGCTCTGCTGCACTTAAATTCAATTCATACAAAAGTCAAAACATCACCTTCATGATGTCATTGATCTGCTTCAAGAATGAAGGATAAACAACAACGAACAGACAAACAACAACAACCGAGGACAATTACCTTTGGAATTTCCCCTTTCCTAGGGGAAAAAACCAACAGAAATGATCCTGCAAGCCTGCATACCTATCCTCAAGGCTATTTACTGCTATTCTAGGAATGGAGGGGAAGAAAAGGGCTAATTTGGTTTAAATGTGGAGCAATTTATAAAGCAGTAATGTGAATTAAGGCCAGAAAGTTAGGCTAGGCCCAGATTGTGGAAATTACTCTCAGCTGAGAACCTTGGCTCATATTTTATAGAAAAAAAATATTAAGACCATTCATCATGAACTCCTGCTTCTACCTTCTTACTCATCTCCTACCACTCGGATTCCTTCTGCAATGTTCTTCTCCTTCACCTGTTTTGCATGATTAAGTAGCTTTGCTCTTTTCGAAAGCTAACCCCTCTACTGTTCAAATGATCCCATTCCATCACATTTCCTACAACAGATTGCTCCCTCTTTCACTTATTTGCAATCTCTCCCTCTCTATTGACTCATTTACTACTTCCTTACAAACATGTTGATGTCTCCCTGACAGGGTCATGGGACCTGAATCCTAAAAAAAGGAAAGACCCTCAGTCCTTGAACTTCCTTACACATTTCAGCCCTGGTTTTTTCCTGAGGCATCTTGTCCATCCCAGTATAATCCTATCAAATGTCCTTTTATTGTGGCCCTCCAACCCCAACCCCGTTCAGCCTTTCATTGTCTGCACCTGGCCTACCTACCCCAAGGTACTTGCCAGTCCTTGATCCCATCCACATTTTTCCTCAGTCTTTTTCTGTATAAAAGTATCAATCTTATCCCCATTAAATCCTGCAGATTCATTAGGAATCTCACCCATCTAACTGGTGTTATAAAAAAAACCTCACTACTCTGGCTGAAAGAAGACTTGAGTGGTCAAATTCTTTCAAGGCAGACCCACCCTGTACCCTTGCATTTCAGGGTTCCCAGCAGTCCCAAACTGCAACATATTCATGGACTTGTACAGGAACTTGCCAGACCCTTTCAAGCCCTTCCTCATTCAAAGCAGAAGGTATGCAAGCCTCCCTTCTCCCTGTATCCCTTTATTGTTCTGCAGCTGGGGTCACTGTCCAAGCACCTAGGAAGGCTTGGAAGTGCTTTTTGGGCTTGACACTCACAGGGTCCCATTCAGGTCAGAATGGGAATCTGTTCTATGTTTGTCTCTGTGGCATGAGTGAGTGTCTGTGTGTAATCTGATGTCCTGTAAGGTTTAAATTGCTGCCTCTCCGCAAGGGAAGTTTCTAAGGTCTGTAGCTGGACTTTTTTTGGAATGCTTCTTTCTCTTTCTCTCCCCATCTCCATCCCTCCCTGATTGCAGCAGCCTCAGAGGAGTGGGAGGATGAGAAAGAGAAAGAAAAGTACTTTATTATTTAGGTTATAGGATTGATCAAGGCAAATAGAGGAGGGCAATAGAAGTGTCAGATAAGAATTAGAAAGAAATAAGATATGTGCAGTTTTAAAGGGGCTTTAATCAAAGTCCACCAGAGGGATAAGCAGATAGAAGGAAAGGCAAGAAAGTGTTAGCATGTAGGAATGAGAGGAGCATGGATAGAAAGAAAGGCATAATCTATTTGTATAAACAGTATGAACAGAAGGTTTGAGAGTAAATGATTTGGAAACTTTTAGAAAGAAAAGTTGTTGATTAAAAACTCTCTCTCTCTCTCTCTCTCTCTCTCTCTCTCTCTCTCTCTCTCT
>NW_020954576.1:14139023-14152272 GCF_900497805.2 Vombatus ursinus
CCCCCCCCCCCCCCCACCCTTTGGAACTCTGGCCAAATTTTGAATGTGGAAAGAAAGACAAAGGAAAAAAAAGGCAGAAACCTTTTCCCCCCAGATCAAAAAGAGGAAGGTTGACTAGTATTTAACCATTTCCTATCTCACATAAGGAGAAAAGTTTCTGTGTAATGTGACTCCCACCAGGTAGTCTCCTGCAAAATGGGAACAAATTGGACTTACAAGATCTCAAAAAGAGATGCCTCAAAAATGAAGCCTTGAAGCTCTCCAATACCAAGGAGAGTGGAGGAGGCACCAAGTCCTGACTCACCTTTCTGGAAATTTCAATGCCCCACTTTGGATGTAGAAGCAAAGGAAGTTTGAGTAAAAGTTAAAAAAAGAAAACCACTTTTTTTCCTTATAATCCTTCTTCCTGTAGTCCTGGTTCTGACCAGGCTTAGGTTATAGCTTAAAGTTAGAACAGCTAACATCTTACTAGATTCTGGAGGTTTTGAGACTCACCATTTAGGAGTTTTGAAACACCTCCTTACAATCCAGGTCACCCCCTTTCCCCCACTCCCTTCCCTTGAGTCAAGAGTATCTCAGGGGGAGAGAGGTGGGGGAATTACAAACCGTCCCATGTTTTCCTGTTAACCCCCTCACATCCCAGATCAGACTAAGAGAAGAGAGTGCTGAATGGTAGGGAATTTGAGTCACCCTCCCCCATCTTCAAATTCACCCTCCCCCACCTGGTGAAATGGAAAGTTGAGGGGCAACAGCTATAGCAGGACCCCATTGGCAATGGCCCTCGACCCTGGGTGCCCTGTAGCCTACCTAGAAAGCCTGGAAGTATCACCCAGGTTCAGTGCATCCTGCTCACCACCCCTCTCCCTCAGCAGCTGTGTGGACAGAGGAAAGTGAGGTAGGTCAAGGCAATATGAGGTAAGAAGCCAGCCAGACTGAACAGTTTGGAGAGCCCACTCTTTTCAAGTTATAGTTTTAACATGTTAATCATGAGATGCTGATTATCTGTGGAAAGTAATTTGGAAATGTGATTGATATCATCTAAAGTTTATTGTTTGTGTTACAGCCAAAACAATTTGGCTATCACTTATGGAAATTGCAAGATTGCAGGTTATTGTTTTAATGCTAAAACCTAAAGCTGCTAATTGTTTACTGTGTGCGTGGAAAGGAGGGGATGAGGTGAACGCCTTATCCTGATTGGTTCTGCCCATTCAGAGCAGTCCTAGTTAAAAGGCACAGCACACTGCAGCTCTTAGGGTAGATGGGGTAAAGAAGGTCCTTCTCTGGGGTCCCTGTCAATCCTCCTTATTTTATAAACTTCCCAAAAAGCTTATTTGGGTTATGGACTTCCTAAAAAATGAACTTGGTTTGCTGAGAATTTGCAAGTATATTGAAGTGAGTCTAAAGATTGGCTTTGACACAAAGACACATTTAAATTTGAGGTGTAAGTCCTGGTAAATTTTTCCCCAACCTGTGATTAGTGAAACTTGCTGCTTGAGGTGAAAGCCCTTAGGATTATCACTGATTTTGGGTTGTCCAATTAATCATAATAAACCACCCATAATCAATAATCCCTAATCCACTATTTGAGAGAAATGCCACAAGCTACTCAGAGAGAATGTGATACAGGTGGAGGTCTGCAGTTGGAAAAGCTGAGAAGACAATTTTGCCCTCAGTCTAAAATGGGATCCTCCTGACTCAGTTTCCCCACTGTGTTCCTTTGAAAAGGAGTGTTACCCATCTGGCTATTCCTGAGTCTGGCTGTGAGGTGGGATTGATACTACATGGTTTGGAAAACTGTGAGTTATCTAAATTCTAAGGATGTTTTATCCTGTTATACTTGGTACAAATCTTGTCACTGTTTTATCCTTTTATAGCAAATTTCTATAATCAGAGCAAATGGTCAGTAAATTAGTACTCCGGCTTGTCATCTGCCTGCTGGTATAGTCATGTGAATTATTATCCCATACACTAAAGCTAGGATAACAAAACGTGTGTTTAAGGTCTGAGCTATTTAGCCTAAAAGGATTCTTTTCTATATTCTAAACAACTTAGTAATTGGGTATTGCTATTAATTACTGAAATTAAATCAGAAACATCTTCATTTTGGTTTGGGGAAGAGAATTTCAGTGCAACCAATTTTCTTAGAGGGGGCTAACCTATTTGGGCTTGTCATTACTTAAGTATCCTCCCAAGTCTTTTGTTATAATTAGAGTAAAAGCCAGTCTTTGGCAAATTCATTTGCATAACTATTGAACCCAGGGGTGGAAAACTTCTACCTGCAAAAATGTTACTTCCCAATAGCATCTGATTCTCCTAAAGGAATTGGAATCAGAGTGGAAACATTTGAGAAAATAACAAGATCAGATAATCCTGTATGTCAAATGTAAATGATTCTAATGGGACTCTTTCTTTCTTTCTTCATTTTCCCTCATTCTAACATCACTTTTACTTCTCCCTATATTTGTGCCCTACTTACTGAATTTGCTTGTCAGACTTGCTTGTCAGATTTTTGTCCTTCCAGACTATAGGCCATTCACCTACAGTTGGTAGTAAACAGTGGGTACCAGCCCTTGTCCACTTGTTGGACCCTGGATGTAGCCTATGTTAGGTTCCAGTCAAACTACTCTGGGACCTTCTTGAGGCAGGAACAACTCTATAGCCCTTGCCAGCAGGAGGCATTTTCATAAGCCAGGACATTTGCCCCTTACCCCAGAAGATTTTGGGCCCCATTTGTTTGAGGGGGGAATGATGGGGTCATGGGACCTGTACCCTAAAAAGGGAAAGACCCTCAGTCCTTGAACTTTCTTACACATGTCAGCCCTGGCTTTTTCCTGAGGCATCCTGCCCATCCTTTTCAAATGTCATTTCATTGTGGCCCTCCAATCCAACCCAGCCCAGCCTTTCATTGTCTGCACCTGGTCCACCTCAGGCTACTTGCCACTCCTTGATCTCATCCACATTTTCTCAGTCTTTTTCTATATAAAAGTACAAATCTTATCCCCATTAAATTGTGCAGAATCATTAGGAATCTCACTTGCCTAACTGGTGTTATAATAAAACCTCACTACTCTGATTGAAAGAAGGCTTGAGTGGTCAAATTCTTTCAAGGCAAATCCACCCTGTATCCTTGCATTTGGGGGTTTCCAGCACCCCCAAAATGCAACATCCCCATTCTAAAAAGAAAACAAAACTCACCTGATCCTACCATCCTTGCTATCATCCTATGTCTCCTCTGCCCTTTATGGTTAAACTCATCAAGAAGGTCATCTATCTTAATACTTCTACTGTCTTTCCAGTCACTCCTTTGTTAATGCTTGCCATTCCACCAAACCTCCCCTCTCTAAAGTAACTAATGATCTCTTAGTTGCCCAACCCAATGACCTTTTCTCAATCTTTATTCTCCTTGTCTTCTCTGCAGCCTTTGACACTGTTAATCAATCTTTCCTTCTTGCTACTCTCTTCTCTCTAGGTTTTTGGAATGCAACTATCTTTTGGTTTTCCTTTTAAATATTTGACTTCTCTTTTGTTATTGGCCCTTTTCTCTTTTCCCAACATACAATTTTACTTGGTGATCTCACCAGCTCTGATTTAATTACCATCTCTATGCTGATTATTCTCATATCTATCCTGCCATGTTCTTTCTGCCGGTTTTCAATCTCATATCTCCAGTTGCTTCTCAGACATGTCAAACTATATGTTCAGTAGACATTTTAAGCTCAATAGGTCCAAAATAGAACTTATTAGCTTTCCTCCTAAACACTGTCCCCCTTCTACCATCATTATTCCTATAGAAGTCAACACTATCTTTCCAGTCCCTCAAGCTCAGAGTCATCCTGGATTCCTCAGTACCTCTCACCTTCCCATAGCCAATCTGTTGCCAAAGCCTGCTATTTCACTTTCACAAAATCTTTCAAGTAAGCCACCTTCTCTCCTCTGAGCCTGCCATTGATATATTGCAGACCTTCATCACCTCTTGCCTTGATTGCTGCAATAGCCTGTTAGTGGATCTAACTGCCTCAAGTCTCTCCCACTCCAATTTATTCTCCATTCAGCTACTGAAGTGGTTTTCCCAAAATGCAGATTCAATGATATTACCCTTGCCTCCTACTGAATAAACTCCGGTGGCTTCCTATTGCCTCCAGATGCTTTATTTGGCATTCAAAATCTTTCAAAATCTAGCCCTCTCCTACCTTTCCAATCTTCTTCCTTTACTCCCTAAAATGTGCTCTTTGTACCAGTGAAACTGATCTCTTGGCTCCATTTCTTGGTTCTGGGCATTTTCCCTGCCCATTCCCAGAATATTCTCTCTCCTCTGCTCTGACAATTGACTTTTCTAGCTTCCTTTATAACCCAAAAAAACCCACCTTCTACAGGAAGCCTTTCCCAACCCTTTCTAATTCTAGTGCCTTTTCTTCTAAGGATTTCCTATTTATCCAGTATATAGCTTGCTTTGTATATATGTGTTTTCAAGTTGTCTCCCCCGTTAGATTGTAAGCTCCTTGAGGGAAGAGATTGTCTTTTGCTTCTTTTTTTAATTTAAAAAAATTTTTTCTTACTAATTAATTTATTTTTAGTTTTCAACATTCACTTCCACAAGATTTTGAGTTCCAAATTTTCTCCCCATGTCACCCCTCCCCCACTGCAAGATGGCATGCATTCTGAATATCCCTTCCCCTAGTCTGCCCTCTCTTCTATTTCTCCCCCCTCCTTCTCTTATCCCTTCTATTTTCCTGGAGGGCAAGATAGATTTCTATACCTCATTGCCTGTGTATCTTATTTCCCAGTTGCAAGTAAAACCAATTTTTAACATATGTTTTTAAAATTTTGGGTTCTAAATTTTCTTCCTTCCTCCCTCCCCACCCACCATCATTGAGAAGGCAAGCAACTTGATATAGGCTATACATGTGTAGTCATGAAAAACACTTCCATAGTAGTCATGTTGTGAAAAACTAACTATATTTCTCTTCATCGTATCCCAACCCCCCCATTTATTCTATCCTCTCTTTTGACCCTGTCCCTCCTTAGAACTGTTTGCTTCTGATTATCCCCTCCCCCAATCTGCCCTCCCTCTATCATCCCCCCTCTCTTATCCCTTTCCCCCTATTTTCCTGTAGGGTAAGATAGGTTGCCATACCCAATTGAGTGTGTGTGCTATTCCCTCCTAAAGCCAAATCTGATGAGAATAAGATTCATTCATTCCCTCTCACCTTCCCCCATCTCCCATCCACTGTAAAAGCCTTTTCTTGTCTGTTTTATGTGAGATAGTTTAACCCATTCCTCTTCTCCCTTTCTCCTTCTCCCAGTATAATCCTGTCTCATCTCTTAATTTTATTCTCCAGATATCACCCCTTCATCTTCAACTTACCCTGTGCCCTCTGTATCTATCTATCTATCTATCTATCTATCTATCTATCTATCTATCTATCTATCTATCTATCTATAGATACATATAATTTTTTTCCTTCCAACTACCGTAATACTGACAAAGGCCTCATGAGTTACAAATAACATCTTTCCATGCAGCAATATAAACAGTTCAACCTTAATAAGTCCATTATGATTTCCCTTTCCTGTTTACCTCTTCATGCTTCTCCTGAGTCTTGTATTTGAAAGTCAAATTTTCTATTCAGCTCTGGTCTTTTCATCAAGAATGCTTGAAAGTATTCTATTTCACTGAATATCCATTTTTTCCCCTGAAGGTTTATACTCAGTTTTGCTGGGTAGCTGATTCTTGACTATAATCCTATCTTCTTTGACCTCTAGAATATTACATTCTAAGCCCTTGGGTCCCTTAATGTATAAACTGCTAAATCCTGTGTTATCCTGATTGTGTTTCCACAATACTTGAATTGTTTTTTTCTGGCTGCTTGCAATATTTTCTCCTTGACCTGGAAACTCTGGAATTTGGCTACAATATTCCTAGGAGTTTTCCTTTGGGGATCTCTTTCAGGAGGTGATCTGTGGATTCTTTCCATTTCTATTTTGCCCTCTGGTTCTAGAAAATCCAGGCAGTTTTGCTGGATAATTTCTTGAAAGATGATATCTAGCCACTTTTTTTGATCATGGCTTTCAGATAGTCCAATAATTTTTAAATTATCTCTCCTAGGTCAGTTGTTTTTCCAATGAGATGCTTTCATGCTGAACTGTGTTCCTCTCCCAGCCCAGAGCAATAGACCTTTCCAATCAATGATCCAAACTGTCATGGGCTGGAAATTTGTTTCATTCTGTCTTTTTATGGGTTCTGCTGCTCTAGAATTTGTTCAGAGCCATTTTTTACAGGTATTGGGAAGGGTTTGGGGTAGAGATCAAGCAAGTCACTGCTTTTACTCCACCATCTTGGCTTTTCCCCCATCCCCCTCCCCCTTTTGCTTCTTTTTTGTATCCTTGGAATTGAGCAGAGTACCTGGCACATAGTAGGCACTTTATAAATATTGACTGATTGATCAATCTTGTGTTTATTCTTTCCTGAACTTAGGAGAATGGGTATTAGGTACAAAATAGTATACATTATGATCTTTTCGACTTCAAAAGACTGGAAGCATTGCCTTATGTCCAGAAATCAGTATTCCTAGAAGACTCTGTGGCTATAGGAAATGAGCCTGAGGACCCAGCTCACACACATATACATATATGTATGTGTGTATAGGCATATATACATATATGTATATACACACACATATAAATACAGATTGAAAATAACCTTGAAACCAACTTACTATTAAAAAAGATGAGATTGTTTTATCTTATTTAATTATAATTTGCCAAATATTACAAAGTATCATATGAGAGTGTAAGAATTAATTAATAAAAAATACATTCACATTCAGATAAACTGATGTGTTAATTTGTAATAAATATAACTTAACAAAAGCCTCAAATACTTATCATTCCATAAAAAATTACTTTTGCTTTTTACATAAAAGGGACATCTTCAACTTACAAAAGATGTGAACTTTACAGGCTGGTTCTTCCCTGAAGAAAGGTTATTATAAGAGTACATCTCATTCAATTCAACCAAGATTTGTAATTGCCTATTATATATGAGACTCTGTACCAGGGGCTAGAGATATAGAGACAATAATAGAAACAACCATTCTACCTCCCTTCAACGGAGCTTATTCTACTAGGAATCCCCTAAATGAGTAAGTAAGCAAACACGGGTCCCGCAGATTGAATTTTATGCCTTTTAACCTTATACTACTGTTTTCCAAACATATGTGAATATTGTGATTGACAAAACAAAATTAATTTAAAAATCTCACTAAATCAATTCAAACATTTATGAAATGCCTACTAGGAACAAGCAGTGTCCTAGACATTCAGGATTCAAAGAAAAAGAAAGGAAACACTCCTTGGTAACAATGGTTTAACATTCTAATGCACTGAATCCTTTGTAGTTTTTTTTTTTTATCATATGTAGCCTCAACTGATGGATATCATTAGTGTAACTATGTCCTATAGAGGACAAGTTCTTACCCTGAGGTCCACAAACTTAAACAACAACAACAACAACAACAATACAACTATATATCAAGATGATTGTTTTCCTTGCCATTTCTATTTTATTTTATGCATTGAAAAACATTTTGAGAAAAGGTTCATTACACACACACAAAGGGTTAAGAGTCTCTGAAGTAGAGTGTCTACAACATTTTTTTGGTTAGTTAGGATGGAATCCTTGTGCCTTTTCCCAAAGTTCAAAATCATTGCTTTTTAAGACCAAAATGGATTTTTACTTATTTATAGGACACATTCTAATTTTCTGTCACTGTGACACATAGAACAAGAGAAATAACTATAAAACAGAAGTTCAAAGGATTTCAATCAGTGAGCTTTCTGCTGTTCAGAATTTGACTACCAATAAGAAAATGGAATATTTCTCTTCTGGTCATGAGGCCGAAAATATTTGGAATATTGCTAAGTTAAACCAATTAATAAAGAATGAAAACAAACATTTATTAAGCACCTACTGTGTGGCAGGTACTGTACTAAGCATTTTACAAATATTATCTCATTTGAGCCTCATAGCAACCCTTGGAGGTAAGTGTTAATTATTTTCTCCATTTTGCACTGGTGGAAAACAAGTCATACAGAGGGTAAGTGGCTTGTCCAGGGTCACACAATTAGTAAGAATCTGATGTCTGATTTGAACTCATCTTTCCAGCTACCCTCTTCACTGAGTCACAGAAACGCCTCTTGCAAGAGGCATACCTACATAGCTACTAATAAAAGGGCAAATTTGATGTACTCATCTGCTTTTTGTATTCATTTTTCGTGCCCTTCAGTGAATATAATATGCAGAAATTAACAGCGAAATGTAATCATGACTTCCATTTCCTCATTTGCCAACCCACAATATTTTTGGCTTGTCCTCATGAAAGAGTAATTAAAGAGCCCAGAAGAAAACACTTCACTAGAGTACTGTTTAAGCCTAAAGACAGACTAGCAGAATAATCTCATTTAGGCTGTTTAGAGTTGAAATCATTCACCTCTAAATGACTGATGTTCTTTGGAATAGTTTTCTGAAACAACTGTTCTTTGGCCCTAAAAGTCAGCTAAATAAAAAAGCCAAGAACTCCAACTTGACTCTAATTCAGAGGGTTGGGGATTATGTAAGCAGCAAATAAATAAATAAATGTTGTGGCTTCTGATTTTCACTTCTCACCACAAAACAAAACAAAAAACAGAAAACCATTTTCCTCCCTGTGGGAGGTATAACCACACAGATTCTCACTCATGTTTTATAAGGTTTGTGAGGCCACATGGGAATTAGAGGAACCTTTTTCAGACCTGTTTATTTAGTCTTCTGCCAGCATCAGTAAGAAAACTACAAGCTCAATTACTGAGATAATCACTATAAAGAACATAAAAGGAATAAATAAGTGACTTGTGGGTTCTAACATGGAAAATGAGACATGACAGACCCATAATGGTTGTTTCTCCAATGGAGTCAGTGTGGTTTTAAAGTCAAGCTTTTAAACCTCCATCTTACATGGCTATTTGGACTCTCCTTCACCCCCCTGCTTCTCTCCATCCAATTTATAGAATTAGAAGTTGTGTTGGAGCTAGAAGGGATCTTGTTAATTTATATTAGAGCTGTAAGGGATCTTAGGTCCATCTGGTCCAACATCATCACTTTTCAGATGAGGAAACTGAGGCTGTGAGAGAGGAAGTCCTTGTCCATTTTTATACAAATATAAAATGGCAGAGTTGAGGTTCAAACCTAGGTCTTATGATTCCCAAATCCAACTCACCCTCTCATAACTTTACAAATATGGGAAAGTGGAAAGTATTTGTTATTTTGTCAGCAGTTGGAATTCTGTCTTTTCTCAGTCCTTATCCTTCTTGACATCTCTGCAGCCTTTGAAACTTTATCATCTCTTTTCTCTAGATTTTCATGACACTGTCTCTATTGGTTCTCTTTCTAGTTGTCTGAGCACTCCTCTATCTTCTTTGCTGGAATTTAATCCAGGTCATACCTATTAACTGTGGGTATCCCCTAAGGTTTTGTCTTGGTCCCTTCTTCTTCTACACTATCTTGCTTAGTAATCTTATCACCTCCCACAGGTTCAACAATCACCTCTATAAAGATGATTCTTAGGTCTATTTATCCAGCTCTAATCTTTCTCCTAACCTCCAGCTTCCTATTATTCACTGCTTGTTGAACATCTTGAACTAGATGTCCTATAGACATTTCAATCTTTCCAAAACACAACTCATTTTCCCCCAGTCCCTTCTCTTTGTCCATCTAGGTGGTGAAGTGGAATAAGAGGTGGTCCTAGAGTCAGGAAGATGAGTTCAAATTTGACCTCAGATACTTACTAGCTATATAATTCTGGTCAAATTACTTAACCACAGTTTCCCTCAGTTTCCTTATCTGTAAAATGAAGATAATAATAACATTTTCCCTGCAGGATTGTTGTGAGGATCAAATCCAATGGTATAATATTTGTAAAGCACTTAGCACAGGGCCTGGGACATAGTAAGCATTATATAAATGTTAGCTATTATTATTATTTATTATTATCATTATGTTTATTGTCATCATCATCATCATCATCTTCCCATTTACTATCAAAGGTGAGTAATATGAGCTGCCCCACTGGGGACCCAACTGGCAAATTCCAGTTGGGCAACTCCTCTCCTCTCTTCCCCTCCCCTTCCCTTCCCTCTCTTCCTCTCTCCACGTGGGGTAATCATGCCCTTACCTGAGGGTGCTCTGCCCAAAGGAAGATAAATTTTGAAGACTGAAACCTACCTAGATATCTTAGGGTTTACTGGCTACATTTCTTTGTTAAAGACCATGCCTTAAACCCAATTCACTTGCTCTCATTAATTGGCCAACAATAGGTTTCTATCCAAGTACCCAACTTAACGGTCATTGTTTGGGCCCTGGTGGCTCAGAGTGAATGTAAATAGTAATTGTTTCTCTTTTGGCCAGAAATCCTGAGGGTCCTCCTCTCCCAGTTTGATTTTGTTTTTTATTAAAGGGTTCATCCCTTGGCTCACTTCTTAAACAACCCTAATCACTGAATGGACATTGCCTCAGTCAAAGTAAGAACTCTGAAAGACCTTGGCTTAAAAAGACCAAGGTCTCCCATTGCACCTTGGGCCATCTCCAATTGTCCTGATCTATAACTGGCCACTGAACTGAGATGAAGGCTCCAGAGGAGAAAATGAAACTGATGACTTTGCATGGCCTCCCTCACTTAAATCCAATTCACTTGCAAGTCATGGCATCATCTTCCTGATATCATGGTCAAGGGTAGTAACCAAAGGCTTAAGATCTAGAACTATGTGTCATCTTCATCTTCTCACTCTCACTCTCCCTGCCCTCTCAGTGTACCTCAGCATGCTTACCAAAGTCCTCTGACTGGCATTTGAAGATAAGGGTCTTGCTTAGGGTCACATAGCTAGTTAAAATTCAGAATTAGATTGTCAAGTCACAACTTCTCAACCTCCATTTCAACACTTTAATCTCTATGCTTGATGGAATACATTATTAAAGTTCACTCCTAGTACTTTCAATTTAAAATGACAGATCCAAGGTAGTAGCTACCTCAGACATCTAGAGCAAAGGTGCCGGTACTGCTACTCTTAGTAATGCAACTATAGGGCTATGTAATAGCTGACATTTCTATAATATTTAGACATGTATCCTCACAACAATCTTAGAAGGTAGATATGAGAGGTATTATGTTCATTTTACAGATCTAGAAACTCAGCCTTCAGGAACTGACTTGCCCATGTCACATAACTAATGTCAAAGGCAGCATTTAAACCCAGATGTCTCCTGATTCCAAGTCTGATACTTTTTGCACTATATCACTACACCACAGTGCCTTTTCAATAGCTGCTAATATGAAAAGCTTGAGGATGCTAAGATAGATTTAAAGATCACTAGAAGGCCTTGTTGAGTCTGCTTAGCCACACAACTTTCCAAATCATTTCTAATGAATGTGTCTGACTGAATCCTTACCAAAAACTGATCTATGAACCTGTTCAAAGATAGCTAATGAGTGTTAGACTAGAGTTAAATTATTTCTGCCTAAGATAAAATTTCTGAGCATTTCTGTACCTTTCTATAAATTATTCCCACTGGGATAGATTAACAAAACTATTTTAAAAATTACCAATGGCAAAAAAAAATTGTTGTGGTAATGAGACTATAGGAATATTACATTATTGTTTTCTCTCAGGATACTGAGGTCACTCTCTGTCATCACTCTCAGATAGCTTACCAAATCTCCTCTTAAAAGTTATTTTTGAAGACATCAGAAATTTCCAGGAATAAGAGAACAGCATCTGAAGTTGGAGTTTTTAGATATGCTAATAACAGCTATCAGATTTGTTAGGAACTTGGAACTTCACACCTATTCAGACAGCCTTCAGAAAATTAAATGTCTTTGCATCTAATCTCCATCCCAAGAGAAGATGGTAAAAGCAACAAGCAGCAAGCCTAAAGAAATATCCCAGCCTTAGCACCTGGTAAAGCTTTCATCTCTAGGGAGCTCAGGAATATATACTAACTTTAAAACTCAGTATCATTTCAGTAAATGAACACACCATTTCCCCTACCAGCAAGTGTGGAAACAGAACTCCCTGTGGCTTGCTGTGCTGCAGAATGCAGCCTACAGATCTTGCTTCTAATTTGATGAGTTGGAAAGTGTCAATCAAAAATGCAGCAGTGTTCAAAACAGTTATAAAAGGAATCCAATCAGCATTACTCAAAAATCATTATTCATGAAATATGTGTGTTGTTACCAAAATCTTCACTGGTCTGTGCAACACCTGGTTTAGGAGCTATTCTGCTGATGCAGATGGTAACATCCTTCATGTGTATATCATTTTTTATGATAATTTTTATTTATTTTTTTGTTTTCAACATTTACTTCCACAAGATTTTGAGTTCCAAATTTTCACCCCATTTCACCCCTCCCCCATCCCAAGATGGAATGCATTCTGAATACCCCTTCTCCAATTCTGCCTTCCCTTCTATCTCTCCCCCTCCCTTCTCTTATCCGCTTCCCCTTCAATTTTCCTGTAGGGCAGAATGGATTTCTCTACCCCATTTCCTGTATTTCTCATTTCCCAGTTGCATATGAAAACATTTTTTTAAACATGTGTTTTTAAAACTTTGGGTTCCAAATTTTCTCCCTTCCTCCCTCCCCACCAACCCTCATTGATAAGGCAAACAACTAAATATAGGTTGTATATGTGCAGTTACGCAAAATGCTTCCATAGTAGATATGCTGTGAAAAACTAACTCTATTTCCCTTAATCCTATCCCACCCCCCCAATTTATTCTATTCTTTCTTTTGACTCTGACCCTCCTCAGAAGTGCTTGCTTCTGATTACCCCCTTTCCCAATCTGCCCTCCTCTCTATCATTCCCCCTACTCTCTTGTCCCCTTCCCCCACCTATTTTCCATTTCCAATTGAGTGTGTATGTTATTCCCTCCTTAAGTCAAATTCTATGAGAATAAGATTCACTCATTTCCTCTCACCTTCCCCCATTTCCCTTCTACTGTAAGAGCCTTTTCTTTTCTGTTTTTTTTGTGCGAGATAATTTACCCCGTTCTACCTCTCCCTTTCTCCTTCTCCTAGTATTATTCTCTCTCACCTCTTAATTTTATTCTCCAGATATGACCTCTTCATCTTCAACTCACCCTGTGCCCTCTATCTATCTATCTATCTATCTATCTATCTATCTATCTATCTATCTATCTATCTATCTATCTATCTATCTA
>NW_020954576.1:14152282-14209950 GCF_900497805.2 Vombatus ursinus
CTATCTATCTATCTATCTATCTATCTATCTATCTATCTATCTATCTACCTATCTATCTGTCTATCTGTCTGTCTGTCTGTCTGTCTGTCTGTCTATCTATCTATCTATACACACACATATAATTTTTTCCCTCCAACTACTCTAAAACTGACAAAGGTCTCATGAGTTACAAATATCATCTTTCCATGCAGGAATGTTCAACCATAATAAGTCTCTTGTGATTTTCTCTTTCCTGTTTACCTCTTCATGTTCCACTTGAGTCTTGTATTTGAAAATCAAATTTTTGATTCAGCTCTGGTCTTTTCATCAAAAATGCCTGAAAGTCCTCTATTTCACTGAATGACCATTTTTTCCCCTGAAAGATTATACTCAGTTTTGCTGGGTAGGTGATTCTTGGTTGGAATCCTATCTCCTTTGCCTTCCAGAATATTATATTCCATGCCCTGCGGTCCCTTAATGTAGAAGTAGCTAAATCTTGTGTTATTCTGATTGTACTTCCACAATACTTGAATTGTTTCTTTCTGGCTGCTTGTAATATTTTCTCCTTGACCTGGGAACTCTGGAATTTGGCAACAATATTCCTAGGAGTTTTCCTTTGGGGATCTGTTTCAGACGGTGATCAATTGATTCTTTCAATTTCTATTTTGCACTCTGGTTCTAAAATATCAAGGCAGTTTTCTTGGATAATTTCTTGAAAGATGATGTCTAGACTCTTTTTTTGATCATAACTTTCAGATAGTCCAATAATTTTTAAGTTCTCTCTCCTGGATCTATTTTCCAGGTCAGTTGTTTTTCCAGTGAGATATTTCACATTGTTTTCTAATTTTTCATTCTTTTGGATTTGTTTTACAGTGTTTTGATTTCTCATACATTCACTAGCTTCCAATTGCTCTATTCTAATTTTTAAGGAAGTATTTTCTTCAGTAAGCTTTTGGACTTCCTTTTCCATTTGGTCAATTTTGTTTTTTAGGGCATTCTTCTCCTCATTGGCTTTTTGGACCTCTTTTGCCATTTGGGTTAGGCTATTTTTTAATGTGTTATTTTCTTCAGTATTTTTTTGGGTCTCCTTTAGCAAGCTGTTGACTTGTTTTTCATGATTTTCTTGCAAAACTCTCAGTTTTTCCTCTACTTCTCTTCCTTGCTTCTCAAAATCACTCTTGAGCTCTTCCAAGGCCTGGGACTGATTCATATTCTTCTTGGAGGCTTTGGATTTAGGAGCTTTGGCTTCATTGTCTTTTTCTAGTTGTATGTTTTGATCTTCTTTGTCACCAAAGTAAGATAATATAGTCTGATTCTTTTTGCACTGCTTACTCATGATCCCGGCCAATTACTTGAGTTTTAAACTCTTTGTTAAGGTAAAAGTCTGTTTCCAATGTGGAGAATGTACTGTCCCAAGTTTCAGGGGTTTGTACAACTGTTTTCAGAGATACTTTTAGGGACCTGAATATTTTCAGTTCTTCCAAGGTGTTATGATAGGGGGCTAGGTGTTTTCTCTCCACCGCAACAAGAAGTTTCACCACACCAGCATTCCTCCTTGCCCCAGGACTCCCCCTCAGAACTGTGACCCAGATCCAAGCACTGGTAAAGTAAGAGATTCCTGCCTCAGCACTGGCAAAGAGATCCCTGTAATCCGCCTCAGATCAGCCACTTGATTTCCCCTCAATCTGTGGGCCAGGAAGCTCAGGAAACAGCCATGGTCCCAGGGGTGGCTGAGACCTAGCTCCTTCTCTCGCTGCTGTCACACTTTTCCCACTGACCTTCCAAGTTGTCTTTGGCATTCGTGGGTTGAGAGGTCTGGAAACTGCCACAGCTGCCTGCGATTCAGTCTTCTGAGGCCTGCTCCAGGTAAGCTGTAGCCTGTGCGCCCACGCCAAACTGCACTCCTCTCCCAGCCCAGTGTGACACACCTTTCTAAAATCAACCATCCAGGCTGTCTCGGGCTGGAAATTTGTTTCACTCTGTCTTTTTGTGGTTTCTGCTGCTTTAGAATTTGTTTAGAGGCATTTTTTATAGGTATTTGGAGGGGTTTGGAGGGAGAGCTCAAACAAGTCACTGCTTTCCCTCCGCCATCTCGGCTCCACCCTCATGTGCATATCATTAAGAGGCCAAAAAGGCTTTAAATTTACTGGCAGCTTCTCTAGCTCATCCAAAATCTCTCGACCATTTATCACTTTTCCAAACACTGTGTACTTCATGTCCAAATGAGGCTTCTTGCCATAAATAATAAAGAACTGTGATGTATTCATGTTTGGATCATTATTAGCCATGAATACAAGTCCTTGAACGCTGTGCTAAAACTATTCTGTTGATGCAGAACAGTAAATTGACTGAGTCACTGAGAGGTTAAATGACTTCTCAAGGCTACACTGATTACTATATGTCAGAGGTTACACATGAACCCAATTCTTCTTGCCTCCCACATATCAAATAATAGTCTTAAAAATGTAGCATAGGCTTTAGAACAGGGATAATCCAGATAATCCAACCATTCCCTGTGATCAGGCTGAGGACTGTTTTAGTAGGCTCAGCAGTGTTAAGAATGGTATTTACATTTTAAAATAATGTTTTAGTATATTTATAAATGTGAAACTCATTCTAAGTTGGGGCTTACAAAAACAGACTGCAGTGGACTGTGTGGCCCTAGGCCATAGTTTGCATACATCCTCCCCCCATCTAGATCAATATTCTGATTTCAGAAATTGGAAGGAAACCACACACTTGGGACCGGACTCAATTTTCCAGAGGACACTCACATAGTAATGGAGACAGGATTATCAGAAAGGACCTCTGACTGCAAATACAGTGCTCATTTCATCGTATTGTCTTGCTTCTGTCATTAATAAAGAGGCTGATTTATCAGGGACTATCAGAAAATTTGATATTGTGGATAAAAGGAGCTACATGTAGAGTTGAGAAGACCTAGGTTCAACATCTGCTTCTGAAGTATACTGGCTAGTGGCCATATTCAAGTCACTTAACCCTTCATCAGGCCAGGCACAAAGTCATCTCTAGGGGCAGAGAGTGTTTCCACACTGTAAGATCCCCAGACTTGTGGTATAACATGACTGGATACCACACTAGGTATGATAGGAGATGCAAACAACCATGATAAAACTGGGTCAGTCCCAGCAGGTTGTAATCCTGTTGGGAAGATAGCACATGGAAATAAAAGACAGCTCGCAAAACAAGGCAATAAATGTTGAGTAAAGTAAGTGGTACAGATCATGGTGCAAGCACTGAGAGGAAGAGAGAACTTTCAGTTAAACCCCCTTTAAATGAGAGGTAGGAGCACATCTGGGGTCTTTCAGTTTGGGTCAGATGTCTGAGAGGAGGTAAATAGAGATTATTGCTGTTAATTGTTTGGTTTTAATTAACGAATGGAAAAAAGGCAGAGAGGCCAGGCTTGTCAGCTTTCCAATTCAAACAAAACTAGAATAGACTACTACTATTTTGTATGACAGAATAGAGATTTTTTTTCTTTTTTAAAATAATTTATTTATTTGGAGTTTTCAACATTCACTTCCTTAAGATTTTGAGTTATAAATTTTCTTTCCCTCCCTCTGCTACCCCCACCCCAGGACAGCATGTAATCTGATATAGGCTCTACTTATACATTCATATTAAGCATATTTTCACATGAGTCATGATGTATAGAAGAATTACAACTAATGGGAGGAACCACAAGAAAGAAGAAATAAAACAAAACAACAAAAGAAAAGGAGAGCAAATAGTGTGTTGATCTTTATTCAAACTCCATAATTCTTTCTCTAGAAGTGGATAGCATTTTCCATCATGCGTCTTTTGGAGATGTCTTTGATCCATGCATTGCTGAGAAGACTCGTCTATGAAAGTTAGTCATTGTACAATGTGGCTATTACTATGTACAATGTTCTCTTGGTTCTGCTCATTTCACTCAGCATCAGTTCATATAAGTCTTTTTCAGGTTTTTCTGAAGTCTACTTGCTCATCATTTCTTATAGCACAATAGTATTCCAATACATTCATATGCCACAACTTGTTTAGCCATTCCCCAGCTGATGGGCATCCCTTCAATTTCCAATTCTTTGCCACCACAGAAAGAGCTGCTATAAATATTTTTGTACATGTGGGTCCTTTTCCAATTTTTATGATCTGTTTGGGATATAGCCCTAGAAGTACTATTGCAGGATCAAAGGTATGCAAACTTTTATAGCCCTTTGGGCATAGTTCCAAATTGCTCTCCAGAATGGTTGGGTCGGTTCACAACTCCACTAACAATGCATTAGTGTTCCCATTTTCCCACATCTTCTCCAACATTTATCATTTTCCTGTTTTGTCATGTTAACCAATCTGATAGGTGTGATGTGGTACCTCAGAGTCATTTTGATTTGCATTTATCTAATCAATAGTGGTTTAGAGCATGTTTTCATATGACTATATATAGCTTTAATTTCTTTCTCTGGAAACTGCCTGTTCATATCTCTTGACCTTTTATCAGTTGGGGAGTGAGTTATATTCTTATAAATTTGACTCAGTTCTCTATCTATTTTAGAAATGAGGCCTTATTCAGAGACACTGGTTGTAAAAATTGTTTCCCAACTTTCTGCTTCCCTTCTAACACAATAGAGATTTTTTTTTAAAGGTGTTAGCAGGCTACAATTTTGAACTGAGCTTAATAATAATAAATGTAAGAGAAATGTATATACGATGAAAGTTAATAGGTATATAAGATGAAAGTTAATAAAGATATATGATGAAAGCTAATAGGAGTGTATATGTGTATACACATACACATATGACAAAATTTAAGAGGAATATATATGATATTTTATGTGTGTGTGTGTGTGTATGAATGTGTGCTTAAAGTTAATTGTGATATATATGATGAACATTAATAGGGATTGTGGGAAAACTTTATTGGATTGTTTAAACCTAGCCCTATATGACAAAAAAAACAGAATTGTTTATTCATTAACCCAGGTCATGAAGGTCATGATGGGCCCAGAGATTTTCAGAGGATCTAGATATGGTTGTAAGAAATGTAAGGGATTTTCTTCTTGTTTATTTATTTGAATTCTATATAATATGATCCATACAGAGACTCAGGGAAGTTGCCCATTTATTTTGGCTCTCCTATGTGGACATGACATCTGTAATGCTTGTACTAACCAATTAAATATGCTAGAGCTTCCCTTTTTCACAGGGGAACCAGATAATAGAGTAGCACAACAACTAGTCAATCATGAAGGCTTCTGATGCCCAGGGCTGCTTGATGTACTAGTAATCCTTTGCAAAGTAAACTTTAGCTGAACTCAGAGATGCCTGCAACTGCTTAAACTAGTCTTGACCAACTGAGAAAAGCAAACATCTCACTTTCTGACTTAACTAAAGAGCAGCAGACCTCTTGCTTTCTGATTCACTTTATTTACAGATATTTTTTCCCTAGACACCCACTTCCTGCCTGATTTTCCAATTTATTGTGTTTCTCCTTTAACTCTGACTTAGCCATAAATACCTCAAAGAAGTGCTAAATTCCTCAAATATGTATAAATATCTCACCCTTTCCCACTGCCCTTTGAGTACATGAGAACATTGCCTCACTGCTCCAGCTTGCAAGCTTCTCAGGTAATAAGTGCAGTTGTAATCTTTGTAAACTATATTCAGACTCAGGTTCATTCCAGGTCCCCCTTTTGTACCAAGAGCTTCTTCCATTTTCACAGTTCTTGGTGGTGGGGTGGTTTATTTTAACACCTGTCTCTGAGATTACTTAATAAACTTCTTTTTAAAACTTTTTTTTCCCAGTTTTGGATCTGTTCTTGATTGACATGTAGGATCCCTGATGGTCAACCTGAGAAGCCTTCTGAAGATTTTCCAGGGACCACAGTTGCTACTGAGTAATTCTCTAAGATTTCATTAATTATTTTGTGGTCCCCCTGCATCTTGTGGTGCCCAACCTCTTTGACAATTCTGTTCTTCAGATACATTGGTGTTGCTGATTTGTGTTTTGCCTTTTTCACTATTTCTATCCACCCAGACAACCATTCATTTTCCTTCCCATTTGAAGGGGAACAATGCACCTAGACCCATCTCTATCAGTGTTTTGGTTTCCTCTTACTATCTTTTCCCACCTAGTTGCAGGTCCATGTCAAATCCTTCCACCTTCCTTGTACTTCCACTCTGACCTGTAGGAGGATGACCTCCTGATTTCTTCCCCAACCCTGATCTTGTGTCAGGAGGATATTGTTAGCCTCTTAATTTGTTTATATGACCTAGGATATGAGGTGATGGTGCAAGCAGTTTCCCTTCCCTAAGTTCATTACCTCAGTGCTATCATTTTAGAAGGTCAATGATGCCTCTCACCAGACTGGGTCTAAGTCACCACCAGTTTACAGCAACCTCAGACTGAGAAAGATTTGTGGGCTTTTTTGGAAATGGTAAGCTACTGTTCCCTATTAATCCCTGGTTATTTCACCATTGTACAGCCATTGGAAAAACTTATCCCTAAATTCTTCCCAAATTCTCATGGTCCCCAAGAGGCACTCACTGGCCTCTGAAATTCCCTCTTTGCTGCTACCACTCTTGGGTTCTTTAATTATTCAAGCCTTTCAATAACTTTTGTCACAAAGATGAAAGTTTTGCCTCAAAGGTTTAAACTCAATCGTATGGGGACAGACTTGGCCTATGGCTTATTATAATCTTTGCCATAATCCTGTAGTCCAAGGACTCCCTGTTTGTCTCCAAGCAATGGCTATCACTGTTATGCCAATAGAAAAAGTTCTTCCTCTGGTCCTTGGACACCCCTGTATAGTATAGCTCCCTCATTATATTTGCAGCTTTTATGGGGTGAGACCACTCATTTTAATTCCTGACTAGGCAAATATGAGCTACTTTCTTCCTTCTGTTGTTCTGTCCTCTCCTACTCTTCTCTAGGCCCTGAGGACTCCTTTCCCAATTATGACTGCCTCTCCATCTATTAACAGACTCCCTTTCATTCCCTACTTCTTTGAACTTTCCCCTTGATAACCCAAACCTCATATCCTTCCTTGATGGCCCCTGCCTAGAGATAAAAATCAGAACCTCCCACATGGATTTACTGTCTGCTCCACCACTGCAGTTTTCATTTGAGGACCTCTGTCTGACTGTTCATTAGTGCAGGTTGCTGAATTTATTGCTCTCATGGAGGCTTGCAATTTTGCACAAGGACAAAATGCCACTACTTACACTGATAATAGATATGCCTTTGGGGTAGTACATGATTTCAGCCAGCTCTGGAAGCTCAGAGGCTTTTAAATGACATCTGTAATGCTGCATGTGTTGACTCCCCCTTGTTCACTATACTTGTTCTCTTGATATTTGCAAGTGCCAGTCTCACATGTCTTCCACTGACTTTGTCAGCCAAGGGAAAGCTACTGCTAGCCATGTTGCCAATATGGTGGCATTTTCCTCTGACTGTTTCTCTTTAAATTTCCTTTGTCCACTGTTCCTGGGACATCTGGTCCTCCTCCACCTCTTTGGGGCCACTTAGTAATGGCCCAGGAAACTGCTCCTGAAACTGAGCTGGTACCTTGGAGAAAACTTTATTGGTCATCTGATGACCCCAGCATCTGAGTTTCTAAACAAGGTCACCCAGTGATCCCCTGTGCTCGTCTTCACTCCTGGGTTCATGATCTCCACTCTGTGGTACATAGAATGCAAAGAGGCTACTGGCGAAAATCTTAAGGTAATGGGAGGCAACTGGAGTCAGCACAAGCAGCTAAATCAATCTGTCAACAATGACCTATTTGAATACAACCCAACAGTTAGAATTAGGACCACCCAAACAGCCCATCCTCTACCCTGGGGACCCTTTGTTGATATCCAGAATGACTTCATTGAACTTCTCACTAGAATATAAGTATTTTCCTTTTATAATAGATATGTTCTCAGGATAGATGGAAGCCTTTCCATGCAAAAAAAAACTAATGTCACCACCGTTGCAAAGAAATTGCTCATGGATTCATGCCCAAGTTTGGAGTCAGATTCAGAGAGGGGCACACATTTCACAGGTCAAGGCATCTCCTAGGTAAAAAAGATCCTGGCCATATGATAGAAGCTACACTGTGGATACCACTCCAAGTCATCAGGGTAACATGAATGGAAAAACCAGAACATTAAAACAAGGTTGATTAAAATATGTAAACAAACAGGGCATAGTTGGGTCAAAGTCCTACTATTTGTCCTTATACAAACCCAACATTTGGCCAAAAGGAATATAGGACTGTTGCCCAATGAAGTCCCTTTTGGAAGACCCTTGAGTGTGCCCCTGACTAGACCCACCTTAACAATTTGGTACTGTATGATGCATCTTTGTTATCTTATTATTTCACTTTAATGGCCACTCTCAAGAACATTCATGATAGCACTACTGCTGCTCCTCTGCGGCCTCCCACAGAGCTATGCCAGGTGACTGGGTCTGCATTAAGCAGTGCAGGAGGAAACACAGTCTTGAGTAACACTGGGCTCAATCAGTGATCCTTTCCACCCATACCACCATCAAGGTAGATAGGAGGCCTAATTGGTATGTGCTAGCCACTATAAGCCATTTTAATGGGTGATAAACACTAAGACCATGGATAGACTCTCGAAAAAAGTGGACTTCTATGAATAGCTCAGTAACTCACCATGGCTTTCACAAAGATTGTTATCATGATTGTCTCATGCTTCACTGAAACAGGATAAGGAATTCACTATAACCCTAAAAAACTGCCCCTTCTGAAAGGAAATATGTAGGTTATGCTGTCTAATAGCACAACAACAGATGATTCCCCATACAAGGAGGACTGTCAGCAAGCGACATTATGACAATGAATTTGTTAGGAGTTCGTATCCCTTCTGATGGGCAGGTAGGTGGCACAGTGAACAGAGCACTGGGACTTGGAATCAGGAAAACTCATCTTTGTGATTTCAAGTCTAGCCCCAGATACTTATTAAGCTATGTGACCCCTGGGGAAGTCACTTAAATTTGTTTGCCTCAGTTTTTTCAGCTAAAATGAGCTAGAGAAGGAGATGGTAAAACACTCCAGTATCTTGCAAAGAAAACTCCAAATGGGGTCATGAAGAGTCAAACATGACTGAAACAACTCAAAAACAACAACCTCTATTGAACTGATTGAGAACTAAGTTCCTCTGGAATTTTGACATAACTGTGTCCTGAGGAAATTTTTACAATATAGGCTCCATTACTAGAATATTAGATGGAATAATTGTTACATTTCTTCTATCCAATGTATGCTGAATTGTGCATTAAATTTATGACTTAACATTGAGAATCCCATTATACTAATAAGGACATGTGTACCAGCTACGCCGACCTAGAGTCGGCTGCGCCAACCCTCTCCTCCTATAAGGAGCAGGCTGCCAGAGTCATACTCACTCTCGAATCCTTGGTCCTCAGCCGGATAAACACACAGAGACGAGCCATCAGGAGGCTCCAACACCAGAGCTTTATTCAGAGGCCATCACAGCAAGCCATCACAGCAAGCCCAAGCAGCAAAGCCAGAGCAACAGAGCAGGAGCCAAGAGAGAGAGAGCTCTGACCAGCTTGTTCCTAAGTACCTACTTAGCCCCTCCTCCCCAGCCCGCTTACTAGCCAATGATTGTAGGGTCAGATATTGGAAGGGGCTGTCTGAGTTTAGCACACCAAGGGGGAGGGAGTGACGTAGGAGGCTAGGACCAGATACAGGAAGGAGGCGTCTGGGATTAGTGCATAGACAGAGTATGTGACCTAGGAAGTCAGACTCAGATACTGGGAGGAGGCGTCTGGGGTCAGTGCTACACAAAGGGACCCAGGAAGTCAGGAAGGTCACAAGATGGAGGCGTCTGGGGTTGACGTTGCATATAGGGAGGGGACTAAGCAAAGGGAACTCAGTCCTCTGCCATCCCACTCCCACGTGGCACCGCCCCTTGCCTCAGGAGCACAAGCTCCGGCTACTTCATTGCACCCAGCTTATCTCACATAGCACTGCCCACTGCCTCAGGGCTTCTCCATACCCAGCCCATCCCAGTTTACCACGACTCCGCCTACCACAGCCCCTGCCTCGACTTCCAAATATACCCAGATCTTACCCTAATCTTGCCACAGCGCCCAACTGGCAACTGCCAACATCAGACAGTCCCTCACAGACATGAATTACAACCAAACTATCAGGGTCTCATTTACCTATGCCTGATTGCATCTTCCTACAGAATGGGTTCTTCTGTACAGTAGGATAGCTTATACTTATGCATTGTTAAATAGCACCAGGGAACCCTGTACCCTAAGAAGAGTCAGGACAATCCTTTCCCTCTGTCCCAATAGAGATGCTGATACTACCACATCACAACTCAGAGAAGACATACTTCACCACTATCTGAAGTTTGTGATGATAAAGACAACCTCTTGTCCAAAGTTAAATATGTTTCTTTAGCATTCTCTCTTTTGGGCATGCCAAGATTAGTTATTGAAATGTATAGAGAATTGTCCAAAGTATCATGTGCCATAAGTCCATAAATCTGACATCCACCACGACCTCAGCTCTGAGTATGTAAATAGGACAGTTTAGACAGATAGTGTTAGAAAATAGAGCTGTCATTGATTACCTTATCCTCAGGCAAACCTTGATTGCCAAGATTTTCAAAGCATGTTTTAATATTTCAAATACATCTTATTGAAACCCACATAGATGACCTGTAGAAATTGATTTTAGATATCCAACAATTCTCCAATGGTGATGTCTGGTACATTTGGGTGTGGTCGTGGCTGTCTGCCACTATGTGGCTCAAACAAATTCTGATGGGGTTTGTGATATGTATGGCTATACATGTTTTTCTCTGCTGTTGCTTTCAATTTCTGGGAATTCTCCCTGAATTATGTGGTACATTTATTTTCTGGTGCAAGTCTAAGACCCCTGACTTACAGTCTCATTATAAATGCTTACTCATTTTGATCCATCTGGTTATATATAACTCCTTGGGGGAAAAATGCCATCAGTCTGGCCCCCATTACTTCTTGAAGGAATCCTATGAAACTCCTAATGAGATAGGCAATGAGAGGGGCAACTCAATTGACTAAATAAACAGAAATAGGGACATGCCTTGCTATAAATCCTATATCTTACATTTGTATAGAAGTATATATTTAAGTATATATTAAGTACACAGGTTTTTGAATGTATATCTGTGGCCACTAAAGGAATAGTATAGAAAGAGGTGTCAAATTCATAGTAGCCTGAGTCAAATAAAATGCAATTGGGAAATATTTAACAAAATTTTAAAAAATACAATAGAGATAATTTCAGTTGGTGGATTTCTGAGTCAATATCTAGCCACCAGGAGTACATTTCTATTTGAGTTTGACACCACTGGTGTCGCAGTGCCCTTTGCCTCTATCATTGCTCATGAACCCAAAATCAAGTGTGGGCATTAGATTCTCTTCTATTAAAATCTGTGAAAATTTTAGAGAAAATGTCTTTCCAAGAATAAAAAAAAGGAAACCTGAGGATCCTCAGAAATATACTCCTCTATGTATTTTCTAGTTTATTTGAGTTTCTCTGGTCCTGTGTTGTCTGGCTACTTCCAGGAGGTCTTGAATATCCCAATTATAATCATAAAATTAAGAAATTTAACTGAATAATTGATGAACTTCATTTCAGTTCTGTAATTCTAAGATTTTATGAATGCATCTAATTACTTTTTAGTAAATTATCTCCATTTTTATCCTTAGAAAATAATGCAGAACTCAGTCTACACACATAGGACATCCTATGGTTAGGTAACATTCTGACCTACCACTTTTTTTTTTCTATAACTCCTTTGTAAAATTATCCTCATTATTTTTCTCCCCATGTCACACATTGCTTTGGGTTCCTGTACTCCTTTAATTTCAAATGAAAACAATGAATAATCATCCATCAGAGGTTTGGGGTTGGTAAAGAGAGAAATGATTGAGAACTCTTTCACCATATTAACATAAAATGAGCTCTTCACCAACTTAATTTTTTTTTGTTTGTTTGTTTGTTTTAGTAAAGGGACTATTGTAAAGATGCCTAGAAAAACTAAAGAACTAAATGATTTTTACAATGCTCCAGTAAAGCATATGTTTCAACCTATCATACTGTTACATAGAAAATGGTCAGGCATTGTTATAGAAACAATGATGGGGGCAATTACATTTCCTCAAAATGGTATATGAAATGAGTTGGCAGAGAAGAAAAAGAAATGTAGTGAGGAAAAAAATGGAGTATATGTTTCTGAAAAGCTGTTTACTCAAATTAACTTAAAACAACAGGCCCCTAAGCAGAAGAAAAAACATTACTAGGGAAGAAAACAAATTTCTAGTTAAAATATATATATAGAACAATGAAACATTATTAAAATATTCAATGAATATCTGAAATTATGAATTTGTATATTATTTTATTCAACATTGATTGGTGGATTTTGTTTTGACACAATACCTACTTGCCAACACTAACTTGGTATATGTAAGATGGCATGTCAGGGTTGTTTAATTTCCATTTCTATGTTAGTAATTTAAAAAAAAAACATTTTAACTGGTGACAATTTCTAGCTGTCCTTTTAAAAATTCTTTGTATCTTTTGGCCACTTGTCTATTTTGGAATGACCCTACACCTTAATAAATTTGTCAGTTTGCTAGAATGTAGATAATAGACATCAGAGATTCTTATTCTAAAGTTCTTTTCTTTTATTAATTTTTTTTACTGCGCTTGCTGATTTATTTTATTGATATAGGAAAATCCCTGTAAAGAAACTCCTTTTAGCAAAGCAAATTTCCAAGTTCTTTCCAATTGCCTGAGACACTGAGAGTTTAAATAATTTGCTCAGATTCACACAGCCAGTATATGTCAAACCAGGTCTTCAAGAGTCTGACCCTTGGGGCAGCTGGGTGGCACAGTGGATAGAGTATTGGCCCTAGAGTCAGAAGGACCTGAGTTCAAATCTGGCCTTAGACATATAACACTCACTAGCTGTGTGACTCTGGGCAAGTCACTTAACCCCAATTTCCTTACCAAAAAACAACAACAGAGAGAGAGAAAGAAAGAAAGAGAGAGAGAGAATCTGACCCTGGCTTTCTTTGCCATACAAACTTTATAAAAATAGCAAAATTTATTTTACTTGTGCAAAATTATTATGTTCAAGGGCAGCTAGATGGCACAGTGAATAGAGCACCGGCCCTGAAGTCAGGAGGACCCGAGTTCAAATCTGGCCTCAGACCAAATACTTGACACATACTAGCTGTGTGACCTTGGGCAAGTCACTTAACCCCAATTGCCTCACTTAAAAAAATATTATTATGTTCAAGACTGTCTATTTTATCTTTTACATAATCTTAGTCTGTTTTCTTCAATGACATTTCATCCTATCCACAATTAGGAAGGACATAACTTTGTATTATTTTTTTTTGATGGTCATTTAAAAAAATTAGGCTATTTACTTGGACTACCTCATTTGAAATAGATTAGCTCCATTTCTGCAGCATATAGTCTAGATTCTGGGAAGTTAAGTGTTTTATTCAGGATGACTCAATATTTAGAGGAATGTCTTTATTCTAAATCTTCTTGGCTTCGAGGCCAACTCTCTAACCACAGTGCCGACTCCCCTGCATGTATGCTTGATCATTTTCTCTATAGTCTTCAGTCTCTTCCTATCTTCTGGTTACTTCCCTGATACCTGTAAACACCTCTATCTACCCTTGAAAAAAAAAAGAAGCAATAGCAATAGTAGCAACAACAACCCACTTTCCTAGTTCCTACTATTCACACAAATTATCTCCTGTATCTGTTCTCCCTTTCTTAACTAAATCCTTTGGGCAAGAAGAGAAAAAAAAAACAAACCTTCATTTCTTCCATTTCTCTGCAATGTGGCTTCCTACTACATCAGTTAGTTGAAATTGCTTACTCTAGTTACCAATGATCTCTATCAGATTAAATGACTTTTTCTCAAAGCTCATTTTTATTGATTTCTCTGCAGCACTTGACATTGTTAACCAGATACCTGATCCTTCTCAACACTCTCTCCTCTGTGTGTTTTTGTGATGTTGCCACCTTTTGCTTGACTAATCCTGAGGTTTCTTTGATGGATTTTCTTTCATGTTATGCCCACTAACTATGGACATCCTTTTAATTTAGTGCTAAGTCCTTTTTTTCTTTTTTTTCTAAACCATTTCACTTGATTTTATTAGTCCCTTTGGGTTTAATTGTCATCTGTACAGGTGATTATTCCCAACCTTCATCTCTCTATTGAGAGCCAGTTCATCATCACCAACTGTTTGTTGGACATTTTGAACTCTATATACTATAGTATCTCAAATATTATGTGCAAAACAGAACTCATGAACTTCGCCTCCAAATCACCCCTCTTCTGAACCATACTATTACTGCTCAGGGTTTTACTATGCTACCAGTCAGTGAGGTTCACAACCTTAATGATATCCTTGACTCATCCCACATATCTTATCTGTTACCAAATCATGATGTTTCTCTCTCAACATCTTTAACATATGTTACTTTCTCTCTAGTCACAACATATCTATTACTGTATTTCAACTCCTCATCACCTCTTGTTTGGGCTATTGAAATAGTTTTTTGATATGGATCCCTGCTTCATGTCTCTCTCTATGCCAATCCACCCTTGACACAGCTACTAATATGATTGTCCTAAAGTATGGGGGTCTGACCATGCCATTTGCCTATTCAATTAATTACAGTGGCTCTCTATTACCTCTAGGATCAAATTAGATACTCCTCTAGCAATGAAAAGTTCTTTAGAACTTGATTCCTTCCTACCTTTCCAGTAAGTACCCATCTCTATGTCTTTGTACTCATTTTCCTTGGTGCATGGAATGTGCTAATTCCTAACCTCATCATTTAAAGAATCTGGCTTCCTTCCAGATTCAGATGAAATGGCATCTTCTCCAGAAGATCTTTCCTGATCCCTCTAGCAGATAGTGCCTTTTCTTCCTCTGTAAAGTTACCTTGTACTTAGTCTATATATTTTTCTTGCTTAAACTAATTTATCCATGTCATCTCCCTCCTTCATGTAATTTCCCTTAGGACAGGAATTCTTTGCTTTCTTCTTTGAATCAGTAACACTTAACTTTATATCAGACACAAAGTAAGTGATTATTTTTTATTAATTGATCAATCAATAACTTACCTGAACTTATTAGAAAAGTTTCCAGTGTATTTTCATTATAAAAAAATATTAACTCTTGATTTTAAATAGATGCTTTTAGTCATGTTCTGGCAAGATCATTTTAATCATTTTTTTTAGTGTTGCAAACATAAATATTATATTTTGACAAAGGTCTTTCTGCATTTGTTAGCATAATTGAGTATTATTTTTATTATTAATACCATTAATTGTACTAATAGTTCTCATTAAGTTAAGTCATCCTTTTCAATCACAGTTTAACTACATCCTTGTTGTAGCAATTTTTAAAAAAAATAATGATGTAGTTTATTTGACAATAATATTGTTACACATCAATATTCATTAGTGACATCATCAATAGTTTTTTCTCTCTGTTTTCTCTCTTTCTGGCTTGGGTATTAGAAACATTCATATTGTTAAATGTAGCTGAATGTGAATCGACCTTGCCAGATCCCAAAGCTGCAAATTGCCTGGGGGCATTCAAAACCAGTTGAAAGGAAAGTTTCAAAATCAGCTAAAATAAGAAAGAAGGCCTCCTTCCTCTTTGACTAGTTGTTACTCTCTAGCACCCCTCACTTCTCTATGGACTTTCAGTTGTTATGCAAAACAACTTACATAACAGTCTTTATTCCCATGGGACTCTCTCCCAGTTGCAGTGTTTTTAACTCTGATATCCTGTGTCCCTTTGTGCATTCTAGCACTTTTGATGAAGTTTGTGGTTGCTAGGAACCCTGAAATGTCAGGGTACAGGGTAGAGTCCACCTAGAATGAATTCATGCAGTCAACTTTCTTCTAGTCACATGACAAGATGTATTGTAATGCCAATAGGTGCTGGAAGGGTTCCTAGTGAACCTGCAACTTAATGGGGGGTGAGACTGGTGCTTATATATAAAAAGGACAAGGAAAGGATCTGAATGGTATTAAGAAGTGGTAAGTAGTACGGGGTGGGCCAGGTGCAACAGTGAAAGGACTATTAAGTAGGCTAATTACATGGTCTAAATGGGATTAAGGAATGTATATGCAAGTAGTCTGGGGTGGGCCTAGAGAGACAGTGAAAGGAATGTCAAGTAAGCTAATTAGGTGATCTAGGTGGACTGGGGTTGGTCAGTTGCCTTGGGTGAGTGTGTGCTGGGCTGTTGAAATTCAGCAACTAAACTTGATAAGACACCTTTCTCCATCTTTACAAGTAGATTATGGAGAAAAAGTTGATTTTTTTATTTGAATGTATTCACTTGTATATCTGTCTGGACAAGGAGTATTTTTCTGTGGGAATTGATTTATGAGGTTTTTCTGTTTGTTTTTGTTTTGTTTTGTTTTTCCCTTTCATTCATTTGTAAAAGTGACTAAGAGTTAGAATTTTTTTTTTCAGAAGAGCTAAATATTCTGGGAAGGAACTATACCAACCTCCTGGGTAAAACCATGCTTTTCCAGTTCCTTCATTTGGGGATTGCAATGGGAAAGACTTTGCTTTATTTGATGTCTTCCCACTGTTCTTCAAGGAAGGTAGATAGAGAGCCCCTAGAAATTACAGTAGGAAATGGAAAAACAGGAAGATATGCCTTAAGCCATTAAGGCATCTGTCTCAGAAGGAACAATCTCCATCTCTCTAATTATTAACCTTCCATTCCATACCTCCCTTTCTAACACCACTCCTTAGCTTCTTCTCTACAGGGGGAATCTATTACACTATAGTTTAGGCTTAATTTTTTCCCTGCTTTTGAGGAATTTTAATATTATTCACCAGGAAAATTTCTTGGGACCATTTGACTCCCCACCTTGGTGGGGAAGGGAATTGAACAATTTAGAAAGGGAGAATGTGTGTGTATGTGTGTGTGTGTGTGTGTGTGTGTGTGTGTTTTTACAAATCTGTTAATATAATTGTTAATGTAATGACAGAAAACTGTTAATACTGATTGTAACATGGACTACCTAAACCTGTTAGTCATCGTGACAAAGTCAAAATTCCAGTAACGTCCTTACATTCCTACCCTTAAGATAATGAGATTAGATTGAGCTGAACCATACCCTAGGTTCCCCCTACCCAGGGATGTTGCCTTGTAGGGAGCCAGCTCAAGTTGAATCTCAGCTTCTAGTGTCCTTGCCCCCTTCCATCAGGATTGCTGGCATGAAGGGCAAGAAAGCCAGAAAGAAGTGGTTTTCCCTGCCTGGATTGCCAAAGGCCCCTGCGGTCTCATGACCAGGTCTTGCTACCTCATAGTATCTCCTCCCCCTCTCCTTCTAAAACTATAAACACTTTATCATGGGTCTCTTTGGTTGAGAAATCCACTGGACATCACCCAGGGTGGCAAGTCTGTTACCTTGTTATCTCAACTAAAGCCACTTTATTCCTCAACTCATGGCTTTAATTTATTTCAGGAGTTGTGTGTGTGTGTGTGTGTGTGTGAGTGTGTGTGTGTGTGTGTGTGTGTGTGTGTCCCAAGGCACCATAGACTTTTGCTCTGCTTCTTATTTTGATGACCCCAAGGACACACCTACAACTGAATAACATCTTAAAGAATTTATTTTCTTTTTGAGAACTTGTGGACGATACAAAAAGTGAACAGACCTTTTTTTTAAATGAATGGGCAGTAATGTCAGTGAGAGAGCCAGTGTGGTATATGGAATGGAAGTAGGAGTTTCACAATTGATATTCTTGGCAAACAAGGACCAACTTCACTTGCTCCCCTTTTCAACTGGTCATTCCCTTTCCTCCAAATGCACTCATGGCAGTAGCAAGACCAACTGTGCTGGAAAGCTGTCACTCACCTGTTCTCTCTCAATAACCTTCTACCCCTGCTCATTATTTTGCTCTTTCTTCAATTGAAGTTTCTGTTTTCATTTTCTTTTCTTGGGAACTCACAATCCCCAATGATACTAAAATGAGACTATGTTGATGATTTCTATTCCACCCAATAGCTTCTATCCCACCTAAATTCAAGCTCTTTGGATAAAAAGTGGAGTTATGTCTTCATTGAACAAAACATTTAGTAACTCTGTGACTTAACACTGTAATTTGTTACTGTGCTTGATGCTGAGAAGAAAAAAAAAAAGAACAGCTCGTACTTTCAACAAACTTCCATGTTATAACCAGAAAACAGAATGTACACAGATACCTAAATATAAAACATATGCAATATAAAAATAAAGTAATGGGAAAGGACTCATTAACAACTACCAGAACTATAGTAGGGCTTTAATAGGAAATGTCACATGATCTGAGCCTTAACTAGAACTAGAGATTCTAAGATGTGAAGATGAGGAAGGAGAGCATTCAATACATGGGGATTAGTAGTGGAAAATAATATATTCTGTAAAGGGGACTGGCTACATAGGCAGAGTGCTTGGCTGATGAAATTCCTGCAAGGGCTTGGAGCCTGTGTAGACATGCTGTACCTGGATACTGGATAGAGGAAAGTGTGCCACCCTGTCCTGGTGTTGGGAAAGGGGGTGTTTTTTATTTTTGATTTTACCATATTCTCTAAGTTTCTAAAAGCTGATCAATGTGGAGTTGCTGACAGCTAATAGCAAGAGAAACACACTAGAGTAAGACTTTGATTCATAGCATTAGAGATAAAACACCATTAACTCCTACTAATATAAGAATTCTGAGGGTGATACCACCAGCATTGCTCTAGGAGAGTGGGGCCAGAGCAATTTCTACAGCTGTATATAGGGAACATGTATAAAGGAGTAAATACTCTCGAAAATGAAGTTGTAATCAGACTCTGAAGACATTTAAGTTTACTTTCTGATTTGAGGTTAGTTAAGCATCTCCATTTCCTGTCTTTAATAATTTGGAAGTTTACATTTTTGCAAATTTTCATCCATTTTAAGTTTTCAAGTCTTTAACATATAACTATAGCAGTTTCTGATAATTGTGTTGATTTCTTTTCCTTTTGTTGTGAACGTCCAAGTTTATTTTTTTGATAATTTAATTTCTTCTTTTTTGAAAATACAATTAGCTGATGATTAATTGATATTAAGAGTATCTTTTTCTTTTGCAAATTCAACATGATTTTTTTGGTTTTCAATTTCAGTGCAGCAATGGGGAGGGTGGGGGGGGTGGTGCTGGTGGTGGTAGTGGTGGTAATCAGCCTAATTAATCAGGAACCAGGTAGGATTTACTGGGTATAATGACTATTTTTTTAAATCTCCCTTAGAGCACCTAAGTACTAGTTCATTATCTTGTCATTCAAGGTGATTTATTTATTCACCTTTGTTTTGTCCACTTATTTGCATTTCAAAGAGTATTTTCAACCTTGATTCTCAGGAAAGGAATGCTTATCATTAATTCTATTAATATTTTTTTTTCCTATGAAGATATACTTAGATTCACAGACTGTTATAGTTCTGTAAGATCTTTCTTTATTTTTCAGTATTTCATATTCTAGCCTTTTCTATCACTTCATAATTTGGTGAGCATTCTAGCAGGGTTGGGGAACCTGCAACTTCAAGGCCACATGTGGCCATCTAGGTCCTCAAGTGGGGGCCTTTTACTGAATCCAAACTTCACAGAACAGATCCCCCTCATAAAAGGATTTATCCTGTAAAACTTGGACTCAGTCAAAGGACCCACTTGAGGACCTAGAGGGCCACATGTGGTCTGGACCTCAGGTTCCCCACCCCTAGTTCTAGGGCAATTCAGACCGGAGTTCCTTGGTGAGTAAGTTGTCTCTTCTAGGTACATAAAATATCCTGAGATATTTTCTTTGATCTGGGACCTTAGTTCTATCTCTAAAAATTGCATAGAAATAGGAATCTTTTTTTCTCCATCAGCTGACATTTTTAGAGTGAACTAAATCATTGAAATGTCTTCATGCTCCACGTAGATAGTAGCCTAACAGAAAACACATACCAGAAATACACCTTACTATAAAATAGTCAAATGTTAAATGGAATCAGTTTCCCTGCCTTTCCTCACCCCCTACCCTGCAAGTATTCCTTCTTCCTTTCTTTGGTCAACTAATTGGTTGATTAAAAGGAATAATGTCTATAAAATACTTTGCAAATCTCAATGCTTATAAAAATAAGAGCTACTATCATCATTATTATGGCTGCCTTCAATCATGCATCATCTAGGTCATGGGCCCTCTTCTCTTAATCTCTCCATATTTTTTTCACTGTTATCTTATCAGCTCCCATTCATATGATACTCAAATCTACATATAGCTCTAACCTTCTTGCAGACTTCCAGGTTCACATCTCCAACTGCTTATTGTACCTCTCAAACTGGATGTCCTATAGATATCTTAAACTCAAAAATATCTAAAAGTGAATTCATTACCTCTCCCCTTGAACTCTCCCTCCTTCCAAATTTTAAGTGCACCACCACCCTCATGATACCCTAGGCAATAACCTAGGTGTTATCCTCAACTCCTCACTCTCCCCCACCCCCATCCAATTTGTTGCCAAGGCCTTTTGATTTTACTTTCATAACATGTCACATTTGCTTCCTTCCCTTCTCTGACATTGTCACCATCCTGGTATAAGTCAACCTTACCAAATGCCTTGAATATTGCAATAACCTGCTGGTTGGTCTTCCTGACAGAAACGTCCCTTCATTCTAGTCCACTTTTCTGCCAAAGAGATCTTCCTAAAGAATAGCTGTGAATATGTCATTTTCTTACTCAATAAATTCAAGTGGATCTGTTGAGTAGTTTAGGGATGCTAGGACCCCAAAATCACAACATGCAGGTCCTGCCCAAAAGAATTCAACCCAAACCTTCTTTCAGCCAAAGACAAGGTTTATTAGAACATCAGTCATATTGGGCAGACTTTGAAGAAGTCTAGGAGACAAGATTATAAGAATCTGAGCCTTGGCTAGATTTTAAGAATTTGAGCACTTTAATGGAGACAAGATAGACCTTATATACAGAAAGACTGTGGGAGGGATCTAGGAGTGGCCACATAGTTTGGGGTGACTAGAATGCCTGGGACCTGGACCATATGGCCAAGGGAGAATGGAGCCTAGCTAGGATTAAGGGTGGGAAATGGCCAGGGGCCATAAGGAGGTAAGACAATGGAAGATTGGAGGTAGCCACAATGAAAGGTCAATTGATGGGATTACAGCCTTGGATGAAAGCCAGAGATTTGGCCATGTGGGAAAGTCCAGGGTTTTTCCTTTCTGTGGTCCAGATCTCAACCCCATCAGTTCCTTAATTCTTCCAGATTCAAATATAAAATTCTCTGTTGTTCAAAGACCTTCATAAAGTCCATGCCTTTTCTTCTATGAGCTCCCTGGTCAACTTCAGTGAAATGAAATAAAGTGTCCTTCCACACAGATTGAATCCTAATATGAACTGCCTTACAGGACTCAAAATTTTCAGGTTTAAAATTAGAATTGTTGATTTTTGGTCACCAATGTTTATTATTTGTAAAGCATGTTACATCAAGGCTACCTGAGTTGCTTTCTCAAACTGTGGTAAGGAACACAAACCTCTTTTCCTCAGAGGTGAATTTAAATATTCACTGACCACTAATTCCTCAGATGCTCCCCTCAGTATAACTTAATACCAATTCACAAACCCAGGTCTATGCTCCCTGCACTCTCTTTCCAATGGGGTTGTGCTCAACACAGAAAACAACTCCAAAAGAACCCAATGGATTTTACTGACTTTGGTGCACCTTTCTACTGGGTATTCAAGAAAGATCTGACCTTTGTCCGGGGAGTATATTGTAAATGTTACAACTGATTCTCAAAAAAAAGTTATAACATTAAAAAAAATAATCTAAATTATTAACATTTTCTTCATGACTTTAAAAAATATATACCAGGGGTCAGCAAACATTTTTTTCCTCTAAAGACCAGATAACATATATCTCAAGCTTTGCAGACTAAGAGACAATATTTATGTAAACAGAAAGAGAAAATATTTCTACAATTTTTACTGATAAAATTCAAAATATAATAGTAGTAATCATAATCATAATAATATGCATTTTTTGTAATATAGGCCCACTAATCAGAAGAATGGGATTCTTTCTGGGCCAGCCAGACAAAATCTCACATAATTGGGGTTAAAATTTAGTGTTCTCTATCACCAAAATTGATTGCAAATGTTCATCTGTTAATGTTGATTTGTGATCATCTTTGGAAATTACTTAACAATGGCCCTGGAGTCAGGAAGACCTAAGTTCAAATCTGGCCTCAGACACTTAGCAGCTGTGTGACCCTGGGCAAGTCAATTAATCCTGATTGCCAAGAAAGGAAGGAAGGAAAGAAGGAAGGAAGGAAAGAAGGGAGGAAGGAAGGAGGAAAGGAAGGAAGGAAGTAAGGAAGGAAGGAAGGAAGGGACTTTTACAGAGTTGGGAACTAATAGATAACTTATAAAGTTACAGAAATGTGATCTTAATTGAACATATTCATCACTTAGAAGGTATTCACAGAATATTATGTTTCTTTTTTAAAAAATTGCCTTTTTAAAAAATGCATTTGCATTGCAGATTAATTGCTTCCATTTGAAAGTCAGGTGGGAACTCCTCAATTGCACAATCAAATGAATTTTAAAATATGAAAATATCTTTTGCAGTAGCAGCAAGATCTGACAAATTCTATTAGAACTGTAGTTTGAGTTCATAATATCTATCTGTTGCAAATATGTGTGGGAATTGAGCTCTCACTTTTCATTTTAACTTTCGACAGCATAGGAAGAGACAATATTACTTATCATCAAATTGAATTCATTACAAAATAAGTTTCCCACTGTTCTGTTTTACAATTTTAGGTTGAATTGTCTGTATGTCTGCAGCACAAGCAAATTTCCAAAGCTATTCAGTCTCTGAGAAGAGTAGTTGGGGAGTGATTCTTCTGAATTAGAGAAAAAAAATTCAGTCTTGTTTCTGAACTCAAAATATCATAATGAGTTTTTTTTTCAATTTACTTTGTTTTGACATTATGAATATGCACTGGTCATTTAAAATGCCATGATATTGTGATATAAGTGGCACTCGAAAAGCTGTCAAGTTACAATTGCATCACTGAGATTTGTAGTGTACGGAGCAACAACGGGAAGGAAAAAATTCTCCATCTCAGCTACTCAGCTTTGCCTTTGTATCAACCATAGACAATATATACACCATACAAACATACATGGCTATGTTCTAATTAAACTTTATTTTAAAATGTAAGAAATACTTTTATCTTATGTGCTGAAAAAATTAGGCAGTGACTCTCAGGCTACAGTTTGTGGATGCCTGGTCTAAATGATAGTAAAACAACAAAATAATAAGTCAAGCTTTATTTGTAGAATTTGCCAATCTCCCAAGTTTAAATGATCACAGGAACCTGTTCCAATTGGCTTCTGTAAACCCCTACCCCTGCCTGTGTCCATCCTCCCTGCTTTTTGTTATTATTTATCTTCAATAAGGTTGCAACATAAAAATTGTCAGGAGATTTTTCATAGAAAAGGCTGCCAATCAAAACTATAAACACAAAACATTTTAATCGCCAGTTTATTATACATCCAGATCTTAGTTCCACAATATATAAAAATCAGTAGGTTCCCAGCAGCAGATTCAGTAAACTTACATAGGTCCTAGTTATAGAGGCAAGATGGATAGAATGGAATTTTACACAAGGCAGAAGGGGAAGGTAAAGCTTTAAACATCAAAGAACAGATAGCTGAAAGGGAAGATCTAAAGCAGTTAAAATAATAAACTGGCCAGCAAATATTAGGGATATGGCTGGAATTTGGAGATCAACTATTAACTACAGAGTTTCTTAACATGCTCATCATAAGCAAATGGAGGCAATAAAGGTGAGCTAGAAATTATTTTATCACTAAACAATTAATCATTGGAACTAAAGTTTGATGTCAGATAAATTTTGCAAGCTCTTGTTAGCTATTTGACTTGTCTTATTGAAACAGAAACATGCTCTTATTACAGTTGACTTGTTTTACCTGCTCTCTCCTCATTCTCATCTTATGCTGTGTTTTCTCTTATAGTGCTCCCTCTTTTCTGTTATTTAGTCTTGGAACCTTGACCCTTATTCAAACCACACTCAGTTATCTTGGGCAAATTCTTAACTTTGACAGTCTTCATTTTCATCATCTTTAAAATGATTGGGTTCAAATAGATGAACTCTGGGTCTTTTCCAGCTTTAAATCCCCAAATCCCTTTGAATGAAGCAATTCCATGCATAAGGCATAATCAGATGTTTTTCATTCTTTCATCTTCTTTATCTAAATCTTTTGTTGTGGTGGGGGGAATATCTATCAAGTCTCCTACCATGTAGACTTAGGAAGTTCTTTTCTTAGAAGTTACTGAAACAATTTTCTAGATTTGAATTGGCTTCAAGGTCTATGGCTTGGCTGTTGACAATACACATTCTGATCCTGGGAATAGGAAAATGCCATGAGGACATATAGTTCCTCATTATTGACCAGGAAGTGTGTTTGATTTGGTGCAGAAACTTGGTTATTCCTTTCCAAGGGCTCAAGGCATAACTTGGAAATATTGCAGGTATGGTTCCAGACCACCACAATAAAGTGACTCATGTGAATTTTTTGGTTTCTCAGTGCATATAAAAGTTATGGTTGCAATACAATAGTCTATTAAGTGGGCAATAGTATTATATAAAAAGCCAACAAACAACAAAAACCCCCAATGTACATACCTTAATTAAATAATACTTCAGTGCTAAAAAAAAAACCTAATCTTCTTTAGAATATTCAGGGAGTTCATAATCTTTTTGCCGGTGGAGGTGACAAGGTAGTAATTGAAGAAGTCTAGAGGTTTTGGGGTGCTGGGACCCCCCCAGATCGTGACACGGGCTTGTCTGAAAGAATTCAACCCAAATCTTCTTCCAGCCAGAGAAATAGTTTATTAAAGATAAAGCATATAGGCCAGACTCTCAAAGAACCCAAACATCAGTAACTCCCATAAGGATGGGCATCAGAGTCTCAGCCTCTAGGCGTGAGAGGTTCTTAGCATCTGAATGGGGGCTAAGGGGGATCTTAAGCCAGGTGATACCCATAAGGACTAGCGGGCATGAGACAGTCTCAGCCTTTTGGGCATTAAAAAGCTCAGCATCTGAATAGAGACAAGATGGGTCCTATATACAGAAAGACTGTGGGAGGGATCTAGGAGTGGCCAAGTAGTTTGGGGTGATGGGAGGAAGGGCCTAGGGAGAGCTGGATGGTAGTGGCTAGTAAGCTGGGGTGAACAGAACTCCTGGGACCTGGACTTCATGGAGCCTAGCTAGGATTAAGGGTGGGAAATGGCCAGGGGCCATAGGAAGGTAAAACAATGGAGGGGAGATTGGGTGTAGCCACAATGAATAGATGATTAAGGGAACTGGAAGGTAGAAGTTTGCTTTCAAAGGGAGATAAAGAGAGCTTTCAAAGGGAAATAAAGGCAGTTTATAAGGAATCTAAAAGTTTAAGGTTTTTTTCTGGGAATCGTAGACAAACTGGAGCCAGGTTCTTTTAGGGCTAGGGAGGAAAGGTGCATATCAAAAGGCGAGGCTAAGGCTTTAGAAGGGAGGTAAGAGGAATCTAAAAGTTTAAGGGTTTTCAACAAATGGGGGCCAAATTCCTTCTGGAAAAAAGGGGCAAAGGGAAAAGCGGCAAAGGTCTTGGCTTCTGAAACTAAATGAAACCCCGTCACTAATGATGGACCCCTAAAAAGACCCTGGACTTTCCCAAGCAGCCCAGATCCCTGGCATTACCCTTTCCAGCCAATAATCCTTTTAACTGCCCTTTCATTGGGGCTCTCCCCCACTTAACTCCTTCCATTGTCTGCACCTGGCCCCATCCCAGGCTCCTTGCCACTCCTTAATCCCATCCAGATCTTCCCACAGTCTTTCTGTATGAAAGTGCCCATCTTCTTCCCATTAAATTTCTCAGATTCTTAAAATCTGGCCTGCTTGTATTAGTGTCACAAATAGCACAGACTCACTGGGAATCTCACCCACCCCAACTGTGTTTTAATAAACTTACTACGTGAACTGAAAGAAGGCTTGAGTGGTCAAATTCTTTACGGGCAGACTCCCACCCTGTACCCTTGCATTTCAGGGTTCTCAGCACTCCTAGACCACACCAGAGGGTCTTACCTTGATGTTGATGGCTGTTGACTGATCAGGATAGTGTTTGCTGAAGGTTGGCTGCAGCAGTTTCATAAAATAACAATGAAGTTTGCTGCATGGATCGAGTCTTCCTTTCACTTGAACACTTAGAGGCCTTTGTAAGGTTATCAATTGGCCTAGTTTCAATATTATTGTGCCTTGGGAAATAGAAAGGCAAAAGGAGAGGGAGAGAGACAGGTATAGTCAATTGGTGGAACAATTAGAACACACACAACATTTGTCAATTAAGTTTATTGGCCTATATGTAGTTTGTGGTGCCTCAAAACCATTATAATAGTAACATTAAAGATCATTGATCACAAATCACCATAACAGATGTGACAATAATGAAAAAGTTTAAAATATTGGGAAAATTACCAAAATGTGACACAGATATGAGTGCATGGTTTTGGAAAAATGGCACCACAGACTTGTAGGATTGCCACAAACCTTCAAACTGTAAAAATCCAATATCTACAAAGTAAAATAAAGTAAAGCCAAATAAAACAAGGAATGTCTGAATTTAAAACCACTGAGCAAGTAAGATTTTGAGAATTGAGCAAGTGGAAGGGAAAGACTTTTTCAAGAAGAAATTGAGTAGGTGTGAAAGAGGAGCAGAGGCCTCAGGTTCAGATTCATTCCACACTCACCCCCCACCCCCCCCACCCCCGACACCATGTTCTTCAAAGATCAGAAGGACTTCATATTTTCTCATTGCCATGCTAGCCACAGGAGCAAAGTTATACCATATCCTAGGACAGACTGAAGACTCAAAGGTCTACAAAGAACCCAGGAGAGAAGCCGTACTATACCTAAGGGAAATATCTTGAGGACTCTAGCAAAAGGGCTGCTGGAGCTGTGAGTTATGCCTTTGTCACATGTGCTCTCTAACTCTGAGTTTACTGTTCCCTAAACTCTGTACTCATGGGAGAGAATTTTTGGAGGAATTTAAAAAACCAAATAGTCTTACTATTCTACCTTGGTAAATCCCCTTTTCTCAAAGCTAATTAACTTTGGCTGATCAGTTGATATTTCCTGACAATCAGAATGGGAAGCATGCCAATGGGGTTTTGTCTGGTATCATACTTACAAAAGATACTCCTCAACCCTCAAGACTAACATAAAGTCCCAAGGGGACTGTTCGGTGTATGGAATTGGAAGGTAAAAATGTCTAAATGTCCTATGATTTGCCAGGCAATAAGTAGCCTGCCATAATAAATGGAGAGTTATTCTTAGAGTATAGAAGAATTTGGGTCATGTTGGGCCCCTGATACTTAGCCCTGAGCAAGTCACTTAACATCTTAGCTCCTTGTTTGACTTTGGGCAAGTCATTTAATCTTTTTGGAGCTTCAGTTTCATCATTTATAGCGTAAAAAAAAAAAAATTGGCCAAGATCATTGCTGCCAGATTTAGAGTTTTCTGCTTTTATGAAAATTTGCATGTGGGTATATGCATTTATACACTAAGCTTTCTAGAAAGTCTATTTTTCAGTAACTGGTTCTTACTTTCAAAGGCATGCTGCCAGAGAAATAATTTATTTTAAGAAGCTGTTTCTTTAATTTCCAGTGCATCAATTCAATATAGAAAATTGCTTGTTTCCTCTCTTTCTAGATTGCTTTCTGTCAGCATTAATATTTCTTGTCAGCAGCCTGCAATTCAGGAACAGCTTCTTAGTACCAAACGAGTTCAAGACCTGGCAGTTATATATCACTCAACCTTTTAAACACCTAAACTTGTATTAGAGAGGGGGTCCCCTCCCACCTCAGTTGGTGTAGTTTCAGAAAGTCCAGAATGTAATCACAAGGTGTTAATGAGGTGTTAGACTGACTACAGAAATGAGTCTTTGCCCTGATCCCTTCAGGAGGTGTGAACACCTCTCTGACTGAATGAAGAAGGGAACAGGTTTGGCTGAGCAAAGCAATTAGTCTTAACTCTAGAGACTTAAAACATTTAAGCCCTGAGAAATGTGAAGTCAAGTCAATTGCAGAAGAGTTGGGGAGTGAGATCACTAGAGAGAAAGAAGAGGGGATTTCTTTCTTCTCTTCTTCTTATTGGTCATGGAATCAGTCTAGCAGTAGGAGAGTTGTTGAGTGGTTTCAGTCTTGCTCAACTCTTCATGATCCTATTCAGGGGTTTTCCTGGCACAGATACTGGAGTGGTTTGCCATTTCCTTCTTCAGCTCATTTTATAGATGAGATAACTGAGGCAAACAGGCTTAAGTGACCTGCCCAGGGTCACACAGCTAGTGTCTGTGTCAAATGTCTGAAGGCCAATTTGAACTCAGGTCCTCCTGACTCCAAGGCCAGAGCTTTATCCACTGCCCCACCTAGGTGTCCCACCAGTAAGTATTTGTGGCTAGATTTGAACTCAGGTCTTCCTGATTCTAGGCCCAGAATTCTATCCATTGCACCACCTAGCTGGTACCAGAGTAAAAGAAACCTCATCCAAATGAGAAAAAAAAAAGTCAGTTATTTTCAGTCAGAAATGTTCAGATATTAAATCCAGCACCTACCATGGCATTAGGCAATGTGAATTGTTCAATAAATACACATTCACTCATTAAATTCAATGGCATCTAGAGATTTTTAGGAAGAGATTTTGATTGTTCACAAGGTGGCATTTCCCCCAACCTGCACTTGGACAGCAATGTTGCCACTGCTGAGATCAAGGACTTTGATTTTTTACTCCAATATTAAGAGAAGACAAGAGAGGAAGTACTAGTGAGAAGATCATGATCTTAGTCCTAGAGGAGTCTGTGAGAGTTGATCTTCTTTTTCTGAATCCTTTTATGTGGTAGGAAGAATGTTTGTCACAGTTCCTTATTATACAGGCTTTCTGAAAAGACATTAAAATTGTTCTCTTGATCTCAAGCAAGATTTCATCACCCCCATTTTACAGATAAAGGCAGCTGAGACCCAGAAAGGATGAGTGACTTGACCAAGCTCACACAGCTACTTGGAGGTGGTAGGTAAGGGACAGGATTGAATCCAAGGCTCCTTCCTCCTTTCCCAAAACAGAATTCAGCATCCATTATATAAGCTCTCTAGAGAAGCTTGTTTTGGAGGCCACTGGGTTTGTTTCAACTGTATTTACGTCTATGCTTTCAGACATATGAGTGGAAACATCAAAAAGTCTGCTGAGTACATGAATACAATTTTTAACATGGATCATAAACTCCCTGAGGGTAAAATTATTGCTTTTTAATGTTCTGCCTTTGTTTATACATTTAGATTAGATACTGACTTTGTACACATGACTGGCAGCCCTAGGCAATAATTTCAATTAAGTGGGAAAATGACTTCTGCAAACCAGGTAGTTTTTACTGCTACTCACTCTTATTGCTTGCCTATTTTTTTTTTTTAGTGCAATCTCAATTCAGTAAGTATTTTCTGGGCTAGATCCAATGACTTCAATTGACTTTAAAACTATCTAATATTCTTATTATTTTCATTGCTGAAGGTTTCTATGGATTAGCTACTTAATTCCCTGTTCCCTTAAAATTAGTGCTTTGGTTTTTCAATCAGCCAAGAAACATTAGTAAAATTCCTACTGCAAGCAAGATGTGTGAGTAGAGTGTGACTAGAAATGTTTACCTCTCTGCTGCAACAAGAATAAAAAACCCCATACAAACAAACAAAAACATGCTTGAATTCTCCCTAGTTGCTGTCTACTAATGGGGGTCGAGGTGGGACATGGAGAATATTGTAGTTATGGAGACTGAGACGTGGGTTTGGAGTTAGATGCTCATGAGATTATTAACACCTTCAGCTACAGAATTCTCTAGCATCTACCAGCTTTAAGAGAATTTTAAGCAAAATGCTGGACCCCTTAAAGATTACAGGGAGACTAAAAGAATTAGAGCTATCCATATAGGTTTTTTTTTTTTATCATTTTGTGATTATTCACAGATTGTGCATAAAGGTATAAACAAACAATTCAACAATAAAAGTTTGAATATGTTTTATTTAGATTTATGAGTACATTCTTCACTCCCAGGCATCTTAAAGAAAAAAAGTAGAGTGTGACAATGAAATTGGAATTTTGTAGTAGTGGTGATCTGTCATCACTACTGACCCATATGTGTTCTCAACAGATTTTCTTGTGACTGATGATTCATATTTCAAAGGTGTTCAACTGAAGAATGGTGCTGTCAACCAAAATATAGTTAACAAGCTTTTATGATTGTCTAAACTATGACTCATGTGGTCAGCACGTAGGCATAGAGAGGATCACCCTCCAGATTTTGTCAAATATAATTGTTGGGAGGGGGAAGTTATCTCCTTTGTACAAGAGGGAACAATTCTAGACAGAAGAAAACCTGGATTCAATACTGAGATAACTGGACTTCAAAGAGCATATCAAAAGTTTTGCACATTTATTGGCTATGCTTGTAATAGGTAATATGCTTGTTCTAGGGAAAATGTTATGTCTTAGGCATGGATGATTTCTAGGATCTCCCTCAAAAGAGATTAATAGGAACCTTTCCAGAAAAGCATTCAATGTGCAAGAGATATCAACTATAGGGCAAATCACTCCCAACATTTGTTACCTTCCTTCCCACACACATGCTGTTGAACAAAGGTGTAGAAAATCACAACTATTCTGACTTATTTCACTACAGATTGGTGTTATATAATCTCAACTGGGTCCTCTCTGCTGCTAGGCAGTCCTACTATACCCGCTTATCAACTCATTATCCCATTCTCTGCAGTAGCTCTTCCAAATCTTTTCATCCCTTCTCAAGCCTCCCATGTCTACCCCTTCCTCTACACTCTCAGATGAAAACCTTGCTTTATATTTAACAGAAAAAAAATTAGGTCATTCACTGTTAACGCCCTCTTCTCCCTTCTTCTGCATCTCCTATTACTCAGTTGCCTTCTAGAACTTTCTCCTCATTCACCTAGGTTTCACTTGATGAAATGACCTTACTCCGTACTGAGGATAACCCCTCTACTTATTCAAGCGATCTCATTTCATTCCATCTCTTACAACAAATTACCCCTTCCGTCATTTCCATTCTTTCATTTATTTTCAATTTCTCCTCTATTGGCTAATCTCCTACTGCCTACAAACCTAACCTTGTCCCCCTGATCTTGAAAATACCTTCATTGATCCTTCTATTCCTCCTTTCCTCCTGTATTTCTTCCACTCTTTGAGCTGAACTCCCTGGAAAGGCAATCTACAATAGATGCCTCTACTTACTCTCCTTTTACTCTCTTTTAACCAGTTAAAATCTGCCTTCTGACCTTATCATTTCACTAAAACTGATCTCTCTCCAAAGTTTCTAATCATCTCTTAGTTGCCAAATGCAAAAATGCAAAGGACTTTTCTCTCTCTTCTTTTCTCCTTTACCTCTATCTTGAGACACCTTCGTGGCCTTTGGAACAAATTGTCTTCATACACCCATTCCATAGAGGAAGTCTTCACATAGGGTAGACTTTAGGATAGACATTCCCCTAACTGACCAAGAGATTTGAGACCTGTTATCCTTAACCTGATTTAGCCTATTTCCTGGGATGTTTTACCTGGTGGGATGCATGGGATGTTCAAAGAGGATTAGCACCTCTGGTATGAGGGTTTGCTGAGCCCTTTTCAGGGCTGCTCATATACCTCTGGTGTTCAGCTGGCACTCAACTCTCACCCATGGCTCCAAGAAATAGCATTTGCAGAATATTTGTGGCACTCTTCTTTCTTTTCTTTTCTTTTTTTTTTTTGCCATATTTGATGTTGATACTCTGGGACTATTAATATATGTGTGTACATGTGAATATATGTAAAACATATATCTATTATTGTATAGGTTATGTAAACTTACATAATCTAATATATATACATATGTAGACATACATATACACATGTATGTATGTATGTATGTATGCATGTGTGTATATATGCACACGCAAACTCCTTGGTGGAGGAACTCTACCAAAGCTGCAAATGGTACTATAAAATCACATGCTTTTTTGGTAATCAATAATTAGTAGACACAGTGGGATTGCCTATCCCTTAAGTTTGTTAAATGTGCAAGTGTGAACATGTGAATGGCTATAGGAAATTGTCATCAAAAACTTGCTTTTTTCCATCTCATATTTCCATAAAGGATACCCTTAACATTTGCATAAACCACTGTAATAAAAATTTTGCCAAGCTGAGAAAATAGTCATATAGGTTAATAGTTTGTCATGTTATGTCGGTCAACTTTTCTTGCAGAAAAGAATGATCACTTCATTCAAATCCTTGTTACATTTGGGAAAAATAAATTCCTGAATTTTTTTTAAATTTTACAAATTTTAGCGCAGATTTCCTATGTATGTATTTTAGCTGTTCTTCCATACTTCATTGTCTTAATTAGCATTGCCACTTTTCTTTGATATTAGCATATTAGTTACTGAAAAGTTATTCAAATATGGCTATGTTCCTCCTCCTCCTGGCATTTATAAACAACTTTAAGATTTTCAGTGTTGTGTGCATTTGTGTGTATATGTGTATACATAAATATGTATATAAATATATGTGTATATGTGTGTGTGCATATATATAAAATTTATGGAGACACATGAGAGAGAGAGAGAGCCAGAGAGTTATTTAATCATCTCAACAACACTGAGAAGTAGGTGTTATTACATCTATTTTATAAATGAGGAATAGAGGATATTAGATAGTAGACAATAAATAGAGAATAAGTGACTTGCTAAGTGTCACACAACTAACAAGTGCTTGAGGCAGGTCTTTCTTGGTAGTTCCATCTTCATTGCTGATAAGAATGAATTACTTTATAAATGCCAAAATGTATCCCTTTGAAACATGAGGAATAGCTATTTCATTGATGTATTGTGCTTCCAGGTGAATAATGGAATTCTAAGCTTATTCTCCCTTCAATATTTGCACTATTTTGTCAGGATTCACTGCATTTAACTTTCCATCACTTTCCTGAGGATTATTCAAATTAGCTGGTACTTGATACATATATAGTTCTTGGAGTCCATGTTCCTCCACCTACTAAGGAGATCAATGACTTGCTGGATGAGGTAGTTTCTCTATAAAGTGATATAGACAAAAATTATGCAGATTGAAAAGGGGTAGATGGGATATAATCTGTAATACTCAGAGGACTAGAGGATCCTAGGTGGTATTTTCATTATTGCCCATAAGTTTAAGGAAGGTGATTCAGAAGAATAGCACACATTTGAAGAGTTAATATCTGTTTAAAATGTTAGTATCTAGAAAGAGCTTTTATTTCTAGAGTGAGGTTTAAAATATAGGAATTATGGGTGTGTGTTCAAAGATAAAGTATACATATCAAGGGCTAGTGAAAACACATTTGAATGGAGTCTCTTTGAATCTGATCAAGGCAGGATTTCACTTGATATGCTTAATTTATAACTCCTCTTATATTTTCTCAGGAAGCTAATATGTCAAACCCACCCAAACAGAAAGCAATTTGCAGAAACTGCAGAAAGCAGTTGTTAAATCAACATTTCATATTTCTGTGAACTATTCATACAAGTCCCTCCAGATCAAAGTCCTTTGGAAAGTCAAGCTAATGGTTGAGTTTCTTCCCTTATCACTGATCATCCTCTATAATGCAGAACCTCCCCTTGTTACTTATCAGTTCTGACTTAGAGGACCCAAGATTGCTGAGTTGAATTCACAAACTTTCTTCTAGCTCAGTTTCAATACTTGGTTTCCTATATTTAGGAAAGAAAACAGAAGAGGCAGCCAGGAGTTAAGACCATATATGAGCTTTTAACTGACATACACTTATAGTTGTCCATTTCTATTAGGGTGAGAAAAGGATGTTGACCTCAACCCAACACCAATAGGGAACTAAAACTCCTGAAATGTTCAGCAGACAAAAAGAAAAAAGAGTGGAAGATAGTGGGTCGTTCATTTTTTAGAATCCAAGTAGTGATTGCTTTTTTTGCTTGGTAGCTAAAAGTAGGATTACTTCATTACCTCAAAGCACAAGTCCCTTTGATGTTGATTCACACATGTCCCTGGAGTTTCTAAAAGTTTCAAGAGGATTTCCAGTATATGTTCCTTGGGATGTCTACTCTAGAACTGTTCCCATAAGGTCTTCAACCCCAAGCTATATGCACACTAATCAGCACATAGTACAATCAAGGTGTAATTATCCAATGTGGCAGCAGGAAAAACTTTAGTGGGGGACCTATAGGACTAATAATTGTATATTATTTTAATAATGACTAATTTCACAAAGTTTTCAGAGAGTCTAGGCCAAGTTAATGTGTAGTCAAAGTTTACTGATGCCCTGACAGGAATGATTCTTGCTTCAGGGATAGAGAATTTCTCTTCCACTAGTGCCAGCTAGCTCCTTTTTTCCTTTTGTTCCTCATCATCAGTTCTGCTTTAGGACAAGAACAGTCACATATTTCCTGGCTGGCTAACTCTAGGACTTTAATTCTACTGAGCTGGCAGTTATCCCTCTTGCCTATTTATATCAGTCACCAAAGACATTGCTCTCCCTGAATTACCCCTCCCCACTCCAAAAACAAAATATGTACTGTAAAGTAAATTGTAATAAAATAGATGGCATTTCCCCTGTAGAAACAATGTTATAAGTGTTGCTCATATCCTTGACCAAGGATTTAACATTAAATAAATCATAAGTATAATGAACAGCATGTCATAAAAGTACAGCTGTAACCACCATAAGTCACTATAATACTTAAGAGAGTAAAAATTTTCTAAACATCTGTTATAGAACTTTAAAACAGAAAGGGATTCTAGAGATCACTTAACCCAACCCTTCACTTTATAGAAGAGCAAAATGAGGCAGACACATAGAATCTTATGTATGAGTTTATACAAAGAATGGAAAAACTAAAGGCAGTAAATTTAGATGTGAGGGTCAGAAAAAATCTTCCTAGCAATTGAAGCTCTCTAAAAGTAGAATGAATATTTTTATGCAAAGGATAGATGACCATTTGTTGGGTATTATATGGTAGTGATCCCTTTTAGGTAAAAATTAGACAAAATTGTAGTTGAAGTCTCTTCCAACTGTCAATTCTGTGATTCTTTGAAAACTGTCACTAAACTCACATTTCATTGCTCTTTACCCTTTGTTCCATTGACTTCTTTATGAAAATTCTTAATGTGTGGATTTTATGTACATCTTATATTGATTATAAAAGAAGGTCTAACAGCATATAAAGTGTCCATAACATATTTCTTTTGTATAATACGTTTGAACTAAAATTTATGTTTGCTACAATAAACATAGATCAAATATCTACTTAGAAACTTCCACGATCTATGATTTCATCTGAATGTGTACTTACTCTGAAGATGCTGATAACAACCTGTCTTGTCTTGAATGGATGGTTTTAAGAATTGGTGTGGACAAAAAGAAAAACCACCTGTTGGTCAGTTCTATTCTGATGATTATCTGCTAAGTCTGTCTGGTCCTCAGATGACAGACTCATAATTCTCTGATGGGCCTAGCCTTGAAAGCTAACCAGTAAGTTCAAACCATTCAGTACAGTTAATATTTTCCAGTATATAAATTTTCTACATTTCTACAATCAGACTTCAAGTTACAAATTTCAGGATATCCCAAAGCGTCAGGTTCCAAGGCAGCCATGTCCTCATTCTCCCTTTAGCTCAGCACTCTTCCTCACATGTATGAACTATCTCATGTTATGTTTCTGTCTCTTGTTTCTCTTTCCTTGCCATTTAATTCATTTTTTTTTCATTTAAAAACCTTTACATATTGACAGATATACCCAGAGACTAGTTCCCACACCTAGATCTTAGTTCATACACCAGCCTTGCCACTAACAACCTTTAAGACTATGGGGAAATCACTCTCTGAGACTCAATTTCTTCTGTAAAAGGAAAAGGTTGGACTAGACAATCTCTAAGATCTTTATTGCTCTAAATCTATGATCATATTACTCAGTAATCCCATTACTAAGTGTTTATCCCCAAAGAAGGTAGTATGTATTTAAAGAAGCTGTTTGGAACTCAAAACCTTTTTAAAATGTTAAAATTTGTTTTAACATGTAATTGGGGAAAAATTATATATAAATATATATAAAATACAGAAGCCCTATTTGTAATATAAAAAAGCTCTACTTGACAAAATAAACCGTAAGAGATTCTTTGTTAATTTGGAAATTGGAGAATAAGTGGGAAATTAGAGAAAGAATGAGATTGATTCTATATATGAAAAACACTTCTTGACGTGGTCAACCAAAAGTAGAATGGGGTCAAGCAAGAGGAATGAGGTTCCCATCACTGGAGTGCTTTACATAGAAGATGACCTATCATTTGTCAGGAATACTACAGAGGAAATCCTCATTGAGGTATGAGCTAGACTTGGTAAAGTAGGAGTTTCATTTCAGATCTGAAATTCTATGATTCCATGATATGGTGCCTGGTTCACTATAAAAATTTCTCATCATTGACTTGAATAAATTCATCCCCTCCTCAGTCACATCAATCACATCAGTCTCTCAGAAAAGTTAGGCTCTGAAAAGAAATCCACAGATCTACAAGGATATCACTATTGATTGTTCCACAGAAAAAAATGGTTTTTATTAATTATATTTTTAACACTCCACTAGGTTTTTTTTTTTTGTACCTGCATCAGTACTGTCCATGGAGGACTCAGATTTCTTTTTCTCTGGCAGGTGTAGGTGGGTTTCAGTTTTAGAATTAACTAAATTATTCATTTGCTCACCAACATTTGATATTTTGATATTCAGAAAATCCAAGGGAGAAAATAATACTCCAAAGGAAATGAAGATCAACAGTGTCAAATGCTATGAAAAAGCATTTTTAAAAGAAAATGAAGGTTGAGAAAAAAATATCTGATTTGTCAATAAATATATCATTGGTGACCTTTGAGAGTTTCTATACAGTACTCAGGCTGGAAGCCAAATTACAAGGGATTAGGAATTGAGCAGATCATAAAGATGTAGAGGTAAGGGAAATAGATTACTTGTCAAATGTGGGAGATGAAAGAGAAAAGAGAGATGGGAAGGTGATTTGATGTGGTCAAGAGGTTTGATGTGGTTGTACAGGTCTTTTACACCCGAGGAGACTTGAATATGTATGTAGGAAGATGATAAAGTATAAATAGAAAAGGAGAGGGTAAAGTTGCAAGAGAGAGGGAAATGATTGATGAATCAAATTATCAAAGGAAAGGGGAAGGGTGAGATTAATGGGACAGTTACAAATTTCATTTTAAAAAAGGATCATTATTAACTAAGTATAGAAGTGGGGATTTAAGGGATTTTATTTTTTTCTTCAATAAACTGGCAGTTGAGATACCCTGTTCTTTGCTTGGTTCATTCCATGTACCTTGCAAAGAATGGCCTATTCTTACCATTGCCTTTAACCAGTTTTGCCTTTTGAAGTTTTTTTTCCTCCCCTCAAGTCTCATTTCAGGTTTCACTTCCCCCATGAAACCTGCCTTGATTCTTCTGCACTGGCCTGAAATCTCCTCTCTGCCCTCCACCAAAGACCTCCAAAGGTCATGTTCATGAGGAATTAAATCACTCAGCTCTGAACTCCTACTTGGGGACATACTTTTTCATTAAACTTAAAATATTTTACCCCATTGCCCAGCACATTGCAACCCCTTTCACCATGCATGTTAATTTACTGTCCTCCACTCCATTCTAGACCAAACCACCTCTCCCTGGTCATTATCTCCTCTATTAGAATGTAAGCTCACTAAGCACAGGGGATTTCTTGCTTTTGTATTTGTATCTTTAGCACTTTGCATAGTGTCTGATAAGTAGTAAGTTCCTAGTACATGCTTTTCATTCATTCATACATTCAGTCAATCAATCCTCTCAAATTTTTCATAGTACTTTGGGCTTCTTTGTGGCATTTACCAAATTCCAATTCTATCATTGTTATTTACATTTGTGTCTTTCTCCCATGAATATATATATATATATACATATATATATATATATGTACAAATTTATCTTTGTATTTCCAGCTTCTAGGCACATTATATTCATTGCACACAATAGGTTTATGACAAAGTTTTGCTAACTTGAGTTGAAATTAAACTGAATGAAATAGGTAAGTCAAAAAGGAGTTGTGTAGGAAGGAAATTAAAGAGTTGAATTTTGTGCTGATTGGCATGCTGACTCTGAAATGCTTAGAAGATAGGAAAGTGGAAATACCCAATGGATCATAGGACAAGAATTAAGCAGAGAGAAATTAAGGTTAAAGATAGTTTTCCAAGTAGAAGTAACTATTGAAACCAAGAAAGATAAATCCAAAAGAGAAAACACAATCAAATAGATGGTAAGGTTTAATGCTATGAAGGTCAAAGAGGAAAAAAAAAAAAGTAATGCCAAAAGGGCCCATGATTTGGTGATCATTAGCTGAATTATCTGTAAAGATTTAACTTCCTATTACTGAGAGTTAAGGAGACTGTTGCTGGGGTTCTGTAGCTAAGAGGATACACATCACTATTTTCAAAGTCTAGCTTTTAAAGCAAAAGGAGAAAGAAGAAGGTAGTAACACATAAGTAGGGTAAAGGCAAATGAAGTGAATTAAGGGTTAATGGTATAGCTCCTGGCAAATTAATGATTTGTTAACTGATAGCTGGCTTAAAAGTTATACTAATATGGCTGGCAATGCCTATGTTGCCTGTCAAAGTTCCTCAGTATGGTGCACATTCCTTACTGTATAATTCATACTATTCATTTATTCAGTAAGCATTTGTTAAGTGCCTGTTATCTGCCAGTTAGGCACTGGGGATATTGAGACAAAAAATAAGCTGTTATCTTACAGAGTTTACACACCCTCCTTTCTTTTAACTTCCTTGATAGTGCAATATTTGTAATGTGATGAAGTGTGTGTGTGTGTATACATATGTGTGTTTGTGTGTGTGTATATGGACACACACTTTTAAATACACGGAAGTAAACATAATGGACTTACTTTTACCCTCCATTATACTGCAATATTTCCAAAATGATTTACAATCAATTTAATGGTTTATTTCTCCCATGAAGACTGTGAGTTAGGAAATGATTGGATCAATTTGCTCTTAGCATGTTCTAAATTTATGGGTTGAGATGGCGAGAGGGAGAGAGAAGGGGAGAGGAAAATGGAGGGGAGAGAGAGGTGGGGAGAGGGAAAGGGGGGAGGAAAGGAAAGGGATAGGAAGATAGAGACAGAGACAGAGTATTTTGCTTGTGATTTTGAGATGAAGTCAGATTCAGCACCTTAGTTGAGTATCTGATAACTTGGAGCAGGTTTTTGTATTTAACATTCTTTTCTCTTTTCATGTTTCCTATTAAAATTGAAGTAAAATTATGAATAAATAGGAAGGGAATATAAACAACAACAACAACAACAAGGCTTTGCAGAAGGCCACCTTTGCATCATTATGCAGAATTCTCAATATTCTCTCCAGCCCCAATTATGGCTGTCATCTGAAAGCAAAGATCCGAGGGTAGAAAATGGGATTCAAGTAATTTCAAAGTGATGTGCAGAGGAAGCCTCCAAAGCAGTCAGCATTTACTTCTTTTGTCACAAATTGAAAGGGGAAGCTGTATCTCTGTGTGTCTCTCTACCTTTAAAAGTGTCTGTGACTACAAAACACCTCTGGCTTATTTGACTAGCGTCACTAGGAAATATCCTGACTTTCTTAACCTGCTTATGGTAAAAGTTACGCTTTTTTGGATGAGTAGGTTATTGAATTGGCAATGCCTTTCCCCTTCATAGCATATTTAATGAATTCCTAAGTTTGATTCCCTTTTTTCAGTTGTTCACTGCCCATGTGGAATAGACGAAATGTCTTATACCTCAAACCACACTTTCATTTCCTTCCCTTTAATGATACTCTAGTTCTGGAGTCAAATGCAGAAAATCTCATTTGAGTATCTCAGTTGAGAACCAATAAGAATGTATCATTTCATTGGCTGCAGTGCGTGCCAGGTATTCAAGTTGCTGTCATTCACATGGGACTTCTCCACTTCACAGAAAGCCTATCATTCAAATTCAACTGTTTTCAGAAAACCCCAAGAAGGATATTTTGACACTAATTTCTCCATTTTTACTTTTAAGTTTTTCTTGTTTTTGAATGAACTTGTTAATAGCATCTGAAATAGTGGCCATATACTAAAGGCAAGCTCCGTGAAACTAACTTTGTTCTAATAAGTAATAATATGTCAAAAATTCCTGCCTTACTTGGCAATTCTCAAGGATAAAGCAGGACAAAGGCTTATTTCAGAGTATACCACAGAGAGGATGCTTGGCAATTTTATTGTAACTCAGTCCACCCAGGAGATTTGCTCTCATCAATAGTATTTCTCAAAAGGTGGTTGGTGAATGGTTTCTACAGTGATAAGAAAAAAATATTTCAAGCATCATATTGACAATTTGAAACCCAAAACGTATAAGAACTTTACTTGCTTAAGGATCATTTACTTTGAGTTAAATTGTCTACTGCCATTATTGATGTGCATGATGTTCTACATACAGATAAATGGACTGTTTTGTAACTTATATTTAGAAAAAAATGTTTGGGAATAAGTTGTTTTATTTAGATTTTATCCATTTCTCAAATTCAATATTAGTAATATATTACTATCAATAATACCCTACATGCTTAAATCATTTTATATAAAGTATCTACTTTGAATGTCACAAAGCTCTTTGACATGGAATGTGGACATAATATTATTCTCATTTTATAGATAAGGAAACTGAGGCTTAGAGAGACAATAAGGTCACACAACTAGGGAGTGGCCAAGCCAGGACTTGAAACCAAATCTTGACTTCAAGACTAATAATTTTTTTCCTAATAATTTCTTCTTGACTTTCTTAAGGAACAGTTCTATATATTTTTTCCAAATAATTTGTTGTATAAAAGAGTCACATGTCTATGAAGAGGATTCATAAGTTAAGAAAAATAGAGCAATAAAAAAGCTATGTGTCATTGTTCATATGCAGGAACACTCTTATTTATAGATAAAAATGGACCTGTTAAAAAATGGTTCTAGATAGAATACGAAAAGGCTACAGAGTCATTCAGAACCTTTAGGAGGTATGATCTCTGACTTCTGAAAGCAGGACAAGTGCCATAGAAAATAAAGATGGAAAATTATTAGTTATCAACAGTTAAAATTTAGGAATCATCTATTTTTGTGCAATCAGATCAATAGATTGGAGCAAAGGCCAAAATAAACCTTAAATTAAAAAGAAAGAATCAATAATGGAATGGAATTCTGTGCAATTAAAACTGTCCTAACTTGACTCATATAAACAAGCTGTCTACCTTGAAAAATAAGAAATGGACATAGACAACAGTGTGGACTCTCATCATTTTTAAAGAAATCCAGCTAATGAAAAAGTCGCCACAAAGAGAGGTCAGAAAAGCCTAAAAACAAAGTTAATAGGCTTTCCAAGTAAAGAAACATGATAGTCAATAAATTCATTGTGTAAGATTTCAAGTTTAGTTTCAAAACAAATACAGAGGACGATTATAGATCACTGAAAGCAGTATTGTTTCTCTCTCTCCCAAGCACACAAAAGCAAATGAGAAATGTGGTTGGGGAAAAAACAATTCTGCAGAGTGGTTGGCATAAGGTCTACCTCAGCAGTCATTAAGAGAATCTTAGTAGGAGAAACTGAAAAAAGGAAAAGAAACACACAATGTCACAAGTTTATTAGTAATCTAAACGTGATCTATTTTCATTGGAACAACTATATTTGGACTCATCAGCTAAATGTCAATGTCATATATAAGAAGTAGCAATGGGCATAAGAAGCTCAAGTCATAAAGTTTATTTGAATCTGATCAAATATCAATCAAAATTAAGTTGATATTGCAAAAGACATTAAGACATCATTTTTCAAGATATATTACATATTATAAGATCACATATTGAGGACTAGAAGGGGCAATAGAGACTACTGAGTTTTAATTCTTTCAGTTTACAAATGAGTAAACTGAAACACAAAGAGATTAAATGACTTGCCCAGGGACACACAACATTGTATCTGAAACAGAATTTGAACCCAAGTCCTCTGAATTTGTCTAACCTACTTTGCCAGGCTATTTCTCCAATGAATAAATGGGACACTTTTTTTAAGTAACTGATAAGACATTAGCAACTACATGTTCATATGCCTACTTTGTCACTATTAATAATTTCAGAGAGGGAAAAGTTGAAAACAAAACATTCTGATCTTGAAGTATGAATTAAAGGGGAGGGGTGGAAGGACAACAAAGAACTAAAACATAAAGGGTACCTTAGATTGCCTTCTATCTAACTAAGGTATGGCTGAACAAAATTTGCCTCAGTGAATTTATTAGGCTATAATAAATGAAGAGGTCATTTAAGGTCTTTTGGTTACTATGAACTTATACAGAGTGAAGTGAATTGAATGAGTAGAGCTATTTATATAAAAATATCAACACTAAAGAAAAGAGTGAGGGAGAGGGAGAGGCAGAGGGAGAAGAGAAGAAGAGGGAAGGGGAGTGTACAGTTCTACCCTGGCTAACTCTAAGGAATTTATGGCCTAAATACATCTATTTGGCCCTAATCAGTCGGTCTGCCTGTTGCTAGCTAGTAGATTCATAGATTCAATCCCTGCATTTCTACTTGTAGTCTCTCAAAATCAAATCTCAGGAACCATTGAGGTAGTCTCTTCAAAACAAAACAAACAAAGGACATTACTTTCAGGCATACTGCCATAAACTTTCTTAGAAGTAATATCTGAAAAAAGATATCCTAACAGCAAGTGAGATTCTATACATGAGAGCTCATTGGAATGATGACTACTTGAAGAATATGATAATATTGACTGAAATTCATAATATTATAAGCTATCATTTTAGAAGTATTCTATTCATAGGAATTATTATCATTAAAACTGAGTATCATTTTGTTTTGAACACATAGGTTGAATCGTAAATGTTTGTTGCTATGTGCAAATGAGCATTTCATTTGCCAGAAGTCTGGTACTGAGAACCTATATTCATTTTATTTCTTTACGTGAAGACATATCTGTTAGCCACCCTCTCTACTCCCTCTCATTCCGTCATTTCTTCCTACTTTCCCTGCTCAATAACAAATTATTTAATAAGCCAAGAATGGTTTTAGTAAACCTAACAAGGTTACTTGGGATGTGAAACCTCTGGTTGAATCAGAATTGGGGAGGATAAATTATACTTTGCCATTATTCAATAGGGGCCCTAAAAGGTAAACTAAGGTTGTAACAGCTTGGTCACTATTACATTATTTATGGAATTTCAGTGACACAGCCACTTAAATGAGATATCAATCAATGGGAAAATGGTATATTTTTACTAATTAGGAAGCAGGCTTAATATGTTTAGATTACTCGGCCTACCTTTTTTTATATTTTTTGAAAAAAAAAACTAACAAAATTTAATTTTGAAATGGGGGATGAATTTCATCTTCTTGACCCAATCCCATAAAAGATCAGAGGACATAAATCATCTCATTCACACATTTAAAACATCATCATGCCCTTGTATTGATTATAGCTTACATTCATTGAGAGACAAGTGCAGAACATTCCCACCTCCTTACATTTTTGCCTAGAGAGACCAACAAAAGGTCCAGAATTTAGCACAGTGCCCCATATAGGGTAGGCACCCAAAAATGCCAGCTGACTGATGCTGACTTTGCAAGTGGAAGGTACTTAATAAAGCTTTGCTAAATTAGATATTAATAGAGAACTAGGCCTGCCTTTTCTATCCACATATTGATCTCTTTATCAAGAGGTAAATCTATGTAAAGATCAGCTAAATATTACTTTACATGTTAATGTAACACATTTGAGGTTTATAATGATACTTTTCATAATACCTTAATTATTGTAACTACAAAGGTAAGATAAACAAGAGAAAATAAATGTGTTTGGCTTTTTTTGAAAATCAAGATTCACTTTAGCTTTCATAGCATAATTAGTAATGAAGGAATATCTATTAAATTACATATTTGCACTCTACCCATTGGTATCACCATGATAGAAAATAAATAAAAAATATTCATGAAAGTATCAAAACAAAGCAAATTCCTCACAGTTTAAAGACCCATGGATTAATTTTAAAATTTTTATTTGTATTTTTAAGAAAAAATGTTAAAAAAAAATAACTCAATTACAAACCTACATTAATCTTAGTCTATGAAGGCCTCACTTTAGAAGAAGCATGCTACTTGATGTTTATTTGTTTCGTATTATTGGTTTTGTACAGTTTAAACTATATACAAAATATAATATGCCATTTAGTTCTTGCCTTACTATTTCCATTCCCCATAATTTAATAATATATAGTTGAAAATGTTCACATTTAAACAAAGAAGACCCTGAAATAAAAAGGAACAGAATTTTAGAGCTGAAGGTACCTACAAAATCATTTACTCAACTCCTTCTTAAAATTGTTTAATATAAATGGCTATCATTATCATTATTAGAAAGCTACTGAAAAATGGAGAAATATGTAGAAGGGAAGGGAATAAATTAGAGAGAGAGAAAGAAAGGAGAAGGAAAAAGCCACAAATACATAGAGGTAGTCTTTCTTCCCATCAATATGTGACCAGATTTTTGCTAGCCTTCCTGCAGCAATTATATGAATGAAGTTGTGGAGACATGTGGTCAGATGTGAGCAATAAATCTCAGGACCATTCAGCTAGAAATACAGCAGATCTAACCCAGACTGTCCCTTGACTTATTATTACTCTTAGCAGTTCTAAGGTAATCAAATTTCTCTGATGCTTCTTTGTAAATTACTTAAAAGCAAACTCTTCCATTAATGAATTAGCTCTGAGTGCTCACCCCAGGAAAACCATGAAAGTATCTTCTTTTCCTATAAGTGTTTTCTCATTTCTCAGTCTCAAATTCCAAACTCATGGGCTTACAGAAACATCATTGTAACTGGCCATATGATTAATTAACACTAATGAATAATGCAAAGAAGTAGAAATATATTTCTTTTTAAAATTATTTTTATTTCATTAAATATTTCTCAAGTACTATAAAAGTTTAATACTTTAATAATTTTTTTTAAAAAATGAATTCCAAATTTTATCCCTTCCTCCCAGTTCTTCCCCCTTCATTGAGAAGTGTCATTAAGGTGCTTACCTTGATTTTTATTATATTGGTGAGGTCATGCAAGACATATTTCCATATTACCCTTGCTGCAAAAAATAACACAGACAAAATAATTCAAGAAAAAATATATTTTTTTTAATGCTTCAATCTGCATTCAGAGAACATTGGTTCTCTTTCTGGAGGTGGGTAGCATTTTTCATCATGGATCCTTTGGAAATGTCTTGGATTGTTGTCTTGATCAGAGTAGTTAAGTCTTTCACAATCAATCATCTTGATAATATCATGGTTATTGTGTATAATGTTCTTCTTGTTCTACTCACTTTACTTTGCATGAATTCATATAAGTCTTGGCAGGTTTTTCTGAAACCCATCCTGCTCATCATTTCTTAGAGCACAATAGTATTCCATCAAACTTGTTCAGCCATTACCCAATTGATGGGCATCTCTTCAATTTCCAATTCATTGACACTACGAAAAGGGCTGATTTAAATATTTTTTGTACAAATAGGTCCTTTTGCTTTTCTTTGATCTGTTTGGGATACAGAACTTGTAGTGGTATTGCTAGGTCAAAGGGTATGCACAGATTTATTACCCTTTTCTAAATTATTCTCAAGAATGGTCAGACCAGTTCACAACTCCATCAACAATGCATTAGTGTCCCAATTTCTCTGCTTCCCATAGAGCATTTGTCATTTTCCTTTTCTGTCATTAGTCAATATAATAGGTGTACGATGGTGTCTCAGAGTTGTTTTAATTTACTTTTCTTTATTCAGTATGATTTAGAATACTTTTTTTTTCCTGTAACTATTGATAGCTTTAATTTTTTTCTGAGAAGAGCTCATTTTTAAACTTTGACCATTTATCAGCTGGGAAATGGCTCTTATTTCTATAAATTTGACTCAGTTCCCTATTTATTTGAGAAATGAGACCTTATCAGAGAAACTTGCTACAAATTTTTTCCCCATTGAGGTTCCTGTTTTTCTTCTAATTTTGGCTACATTATTTTTTTTTTTGTGCTAAAGCCTTTTAATTTCAGGTAATGAAAATTATCTCTTTTGCTTCCTGTAATCCTCTTTTTTTTGATATAAACTCTTTTTTAATTGATAGATCTTATGGGTACATTTTTTTTCATGCTCCCCTAATTTACTTATGATATCACCCTTTATGTCTAAATCAGTTATCCATGTTGACCTTACCTTGGCATTGGTTGTGAGGTGTTGATCTATGCCTCATTTCTTCCAAACTGCTTTCCAGTTTTACAAGAAATTTTTGTCTAATGATAAGGTTTTACCCCCAAAGCTTAGATCTTTGGGTTTTCAAACACAAGATTATTATGGTCATTTACCACAATGTATTATGTAACTAATCTATTCCACTGATTCAACACTATTTCTTATCCACTACCTGATTATTTTGATGATTACCATTTTGTAATATAGTTTGAAATCTAGAACTGCTAGACCACCTTCCTTTTGTTCCTGAGTTCAAATCTGGTCTCAGACACTTTCTAGCTGTGTGACCCTGGGCAAGTCACTTAACCCTGTTTACATCAGTTTCCTCATCTGTAAAATTAGCTAGAGATGGAAATGGCAAACAAATTCAGTATTTTTGCCAAGAAGATTCCAAATGGAGTCACAAAAAGTTGAACGCAACTGAAATGACTGAACAATAATGAGAATAAATCAATATTGTCCATGTTTTCTTAAAGGCATAGTTCTTGCTATTCAGTCATTTCACTCATGTCTGACTTTTCATGGCTCCATTTGGGGTCTATTGCTCTATTCACTGTATCACATACCTGCCCCATAGGCACAATGTCAGTATTCAAAATTTCTGTGAAAGGTACTATTTAAACTGGGATTATAAATATTTGTATATGGTTGAGTTATTCTAAAGGAAAGTTCTTTCACAGGAATATGTAAGTTCCATGGCTATTCCTAATAGTTAAAGGACCTAGTGATGTTAATGATGATGATTATGGTGATTATTTTAAAAGTCAACAAGCATTTATGCATTGTGCAAGAAACAGTTTTAGTTATTTTAGATACAAAAATAAAAATGAAAATCTCTGTCCTCAAAGAGTTTACGTTCTATTGGAATTCAGGTAGTAATTCTTTGTGAGTTAGAAAGATCGTATGTTGGCATTAAATCAATTTTGAAGAAATTACATCAACCTCAGAGTTTTCTACTGGGTTTCCAGCTTTTACAGTGCTCTAGTAATGATGCAAAGTATAGGAATAGACAGTAGTCTGTAATCATATATATATATTTCTTACTTTAATGAAAATTCTTATATTCAGACTGTTTTCCTTTTAGTACAGTTGAATTTCTTTCAAGTTCAGGTGATCGGTGTATCTCTTAACTGGATAAATAGGCAGATAGGTAGATGGATAGATAGATAGATAGATAGATAGAGAGAGAGATAGAGAGAGAGACAGAGAGAGAGATAGACAGAGAGATAGAGAGATAGATAGATAGATATAGATATAGATACAGATATAAATATAGATATATAAGTATATACTAACAGCTTTAACTTTCAGCTAGTGCCAAAACGTCCATGAATTACATCAAAATCTAAGATGGTTTGCATTGTTCTCTGTTAACATAGAAGTAGAATAATAATTTTTTCATTGTAATAACTCCCCTTCATATAACATGTCTCTGTAAGAATAATTCTGAAGTTGATTGTACAAGTTTTGTCATTAATATTTTTGGGAATAATGCCAAAATGATGCCAAAGCATAGGGAGGTTAGATTACTTGTTCGTGGTCACAAAGTAACTTGAACATTTCAGAGTCACAATTCAAAGCCAGATGTCCTGATAGTATCTAGTTCTCTTCCCTTTACACCATGCCTTCTAGATCACAATTTACCTTGCCTAAACTTGCAATATTAAAGGATTAGTATAAATCTCAATGAATTAGATATAGAACAAGGACTAGTGTTTAGATGTGCAACTTTGTGTAAGTGGAACAAATCCTAGATTTGGGTTCAAATCACAGTTCTGTCATTTACTACCTACTTTGCTTTTGGCAAATCACTTAACTTCTATGGGTCTCAATATCCTTATCTGTAAAATGACCCCTAAGCTGCCTTCCCTGTAAATCTAGGAGACAATATATCATATTGCCACTCAGGGCCTCAGATTCCTTTTCTATAAAATCTGGCTTGTACCAGATGAATTTTAAGTTATCATATCTAAATCTATTATCTAGGTTAAACTTATTTATTTATTTATTTTCCATATACACAAGTCACACAAGTGTTTATACATACAGGTTTAGAGATATAAAGAAAGGTAAAAGCCTATCCCTGCTTTGAAGGGGCTCACATACTATATGGGACAGACAACTGTGTGCACATAAGTTATAGAGAGGATAAACTGGAAATAATCAAAAGAAGAAGACACTAAAATTAAAGGGAAATGGGAAAGACTTCCTGCAGAAGGTGAGATTTTAGCTGGCATGGAAAAGAGGTCAGAGAAGCCACGGGAGAGAATATTCCATTCAAGGGAGACAGATAATGAAAATACTTGGAATCAGGAGAAGAAGTATTTTGTATGAGGCTAGTGACACTGGTTCCCAGAGTCATGGGGGGGGGGGGGGTTGGAAAGGGGTAGATGGTATAAGTCTTTGTTCTGTGAAGTTTGGATTCAGTCAAAGGGTAGCACTTGGGGACCTAGAGGGCCACATGTGGCCTCAAGGCCACAGGTTTCCCACCCCTAGTATAAGATATAAGAAGACTGAAAAGGTTGGAGAGGGCATCTTAAAAGGGGCTTTGAATACCAGAAGGATGATTTTATATTTTATCCTGGAAATGATAGGGAGCCACTGGAGTTTACTGAGTATGCCTGGGCGGGGGGAGGGCTGGTTAAGAGGTGCTGATATGCTTCAAGGATATCAGTTTGATATTCTTGAGGAGGAATGACTGGAGTGGAGAGAGAGTCTATTTGAATTAGTGGAAATCATCCTTCCTTTTTTGAATTTTCCTCTGTAATTCACAGACTTTTCAATTTTATTTTTAGACAAAGACATTTAAAACAAAAATCTCCTTCAGCTTTTATGTTCTGGCCTAATAAATAACACTCCAGGACTACCAATGCAATAAGTAACAGATAAGGTAGTTCTATAGCTTAATGGAGCCAAAATATTTTTCCTAATTTCACACATTCACTACCTACTCTATCCAAATATTGCTCTGTCAGTATTCCTCTGGAGATGGAGGAAGTTGGTTAAATAGTCATTCTGTGTATTGCATCTTAGTTAATGATCAATGGAACCAATTAGTCTATCCTTACACTGTATGATAATAATCAACCACCCTTTTTCCTATTCTCATAACATTTTCAAGCAACTATCCATGACCTCTAAACACACATATACCTATACATGCATGCACGTGCACACACACACATTCTTTCTCAACACAGTCTGTTTCCCACGACTGGGATGAAATCTGCCACTTAGAATCTCTAATTTCCTTCAAAACTCACTTTATTCACCACCCCTTGCATGATCCTCTCAGCTACTAGTGCACCTTCTCACTTAAAAAAAATTACCTTGCATTTGTCATCTATACATTTTGTAAATACTTATTTTATATGTACAGAAACGTTCATGACTAGGTGGTAGAGTGGACGGAGCACAAGATTTGAAGTTAAGAAGATCTGAGGGCAAATACAGCCTTAAATACTTGCTAACTGTGTAAACCTGAACAAGTTATTTATTTACTGTCTGCCTCAGTTTCCTCATCCGCAAAATGAGGATAATCATAGTACCTACCTTCCAGGGTTGTTGTGAAGATTAAATGAGATATGTATAAAGCATTCCAAAAACTTTAAAGAATTATATAAATGCATTCATTCTCATTTTATCTCCCCACTGCTCTGTCCCCCCAACCCTCAAATGTATACTCCTTTCTGACAGATTGTGTTATTATTATCTTTTTTATCCCTAACACCAAGCACAGTGTTTGGCACAAAGTAGACACTTAATAAATGGTTATTGATTGATTGAGCAACCTTGTTCTTATGATGGGCTTCATAGGATTTATAGCTGTAAGGAAACTTTGAAACAGTTCGGTCCAAACCAGGGGTGGGAAACCTGCAGCCTTGAAGGCTACATGTGGCCCTCTAGGTCCTCAAGTGCAGCCCTTTGATTGAATCCAAACTTTACAGAACAAATCCCCATCCATGATACTATCTATCCATGTCATTCTCTGCTGTCCCCTTTTTCTTTTGTATTCCATCTTTCCCAACATCAGGGTCTTTTCCAATGAGTCCTGCTTCTGATTATGTGGCCAAAGTATTTAAGCTTCAGTTTCAGTGTTTGACCTTCCAGTGAATAACCTGAATTAATTTAAGTATTGACTGATTTGGTTTCCTTGCTGTCCAAGAGACTCTCAATGTCTTCTCTAACACCACAGTTAGAAAGCATTGATTCTGTGGTGCTCAGCTTTCCTTATAGTCCAACTCTCATATCTATACATTGCTACTAGAAAAACCATAGTTTTGACTATACAGACTTTTGTCAGCAAGGTGATGTCTCTGCTTTTTAGTATGTTGTCCAGATTTGCCATAGCTTTCCTTCCAATGAGCAAATGTCTTTTAATTTTATGGCAGCAGTCACTGTCTGCAGTCATCTGTGAGCCCAAGAATATAAAATCAGACATTACTTTCTATTTCTTCTCCTTTTATTTGCCACTACACACTACCACCTCCCTAAGGGCTAGACTGGAGATATATAAATACTAATAATGTCACAGTATGTTGCACAATAATAATTAACATAAGAATGAAATATCTACTTTGTATTCTCAATAGATACCATTTGACAAATACTGTATTACAGGCAGATATCCAGTTAACTAAAACATTCCAGTATCATACTTGGGATAGCACACCAACATCAGTAACCTTAAGTACTATGCCCTAGTCTGGACTAAAAATTTCTATTTTTATTCACATTTTTTTTCTGCCTTTGCCCACAGTCTGATTTATTCATTATTTGTACATGACCTCACCTATGAGGATTTCGAAGTCTCACATCAAACATCCAATTAGAGGTGAGGTACAGAGAGGACAGTGCTCATTGGGCCCTCGTTTCTTATGGAGAACATGAGGTACAAAGAGGGAACCTGACTTGTTGAAGGTCACAGCAAGTATTCAGTCTGAGTCAGAAAGAGAATTTAAAAAGAGTGTGTGTTTTTGTGGCGGTGGGGAGGGAGGTAAAGGGGGAAGGGGAGGTAACACTATGCTATCCAGTATCAGTTGTCCAAATAGATCACATAAATACTGGGGTGGGGGGCTACATGGTCTGTAAACTTTTCACTAGCTCTTCTATATTTAGCAGTGTTATCAGCATAATGCATCTGAAAATAAGAAACATTAATAAATTGAAACATTCGCAATTACCATTGCACTTATTCACATTTTCTCTGTCATTAGTAACTGAACTTCCCCACAACTTGAATGCCTTTACAACTTCCTTAATTAATTTCAGATCCTGGGGTTGGGACAATTTGGATGGAATGAATGGAACCAACCATGCTAAACACTATTCTATTCCATTTAATCAACCAAACAAGAATTTATTAAATATTCACTATATTAGCTGCTGTGCTTGGTATGCTAACATTTAACACAATTATTAAGTGACTACTATGTGCAAGATGCTGACCTAGGAAGAAAAATGGCAAAGAACTTAAAAAAAAGTTTTGAGGAACACACGTGAACACACATATATACATGCACACATATGCATATTGTACAAACATATATACATATATGTCTACATAGGCATATGTGTAAATTTATACATATATATTTATATATAATTTTAAGCTCTTTGAAACTCTTTTTAAGCTCCATCATTTTTCTTCTATGTAGCTTCAATCCCTTGCTCATAGGAGTAACTTAATAAATATATTTATGCTATAAGATGTATTAATTACATTAACTATCATATTTATATTAAATAATATATGTGTATACATATATATGATGGATAAACAAAAATTTTAGATAAAAGTCAGAATATGGAGAGTGCAAAGATGAGGCTAAAAGTGTAATAAAAATTTTGAAACAGGTTAGATCACTTGAAGCTGGTGGATCTGGTAAGATTTAATGTGGCGTGGGGAATCTGAATCGGTCTTCAAACAGAGGGGCATATATTTTTAACAGGCAGAGATGGCAGGAATTAGCAGAGAGATGGTTCCTTAACAGGCATGGAGGAGCAAATGATAGTTATGGGAGAGCTTAGGATGAGTGCAAAAGATACTGAGTGGTCCAGTTTTGTTGGTAGAAAGTATATGCAGTCCATAAAAATAAGTTGGAGCCAAATGTTGCAGGACCTTGAATGGCATGGTTAGAAGATTTACTTTATGAAGTAAGCAATAGACTAAAACTGAAGATTTTCTGGTAAATATGTGATATGATCAGAATAGTGCATTAGGAAGATTATGTTTATGAAAGATTAATGTGAAAGGGATAAGATTGAAGGCAGAAAAACAATTTAGGAAAATATCTAAAACATCCATGTGAGAAATGACTAGGGGCTAAAATAGGCTGATTAATATACAAGTTTTGCTCTCTTTGCTTGCAGTCTAACTTATTCATTATTTGTTCATAACCTCACTTATGAGGATTTCAAAGTCTCACATCGAACATCCAATTAAAGGTGAGGTACAGAGAGCACTGTGTTTATTGAGTCCTCATTTCTTATGAAGAAAATGTGATATGAATAGGGAAACTAACTTGCTGAAGTTCAGAGCAAATATACAGTCTGAATCAGAAATAGATTTTAAAAGGGTGGGGTGTGGGGAGCACTGACATTTTTCTAGAATGATATGGGGATGGAGAAAATATGAGAGATACTGTATAAGTACAATTAGTAGTATTCAACATTTAATTCTATATATACAGTGAAGGTAAAGAAAACTTGAAAAATGCACCAGAATTTTAAGTGTAACTAGAATAGTGATGCTAAAAATTAAAAAAAAAAATTTTGTTGGAGAACAGGTTTTGTCATTGATAAGGGAGGGGTGAAGTCTCTGAAGGAGGATATAATCAGTTTTTGGACATTATAAGTTTAAAATGCTTGCAGAATGTAAAATCAGGGATATCTAGAAGGCAATCGGAAATTTGCGACTGAAACTTTGTGGAGAAGCTGGATTGGAGACATTGATTAATGAATGATTTTCATAGAGGTGATAACTGTAGCCTGAAGTTCAACAGGGAAAGAACCAAGAAAGTGCAGCATCACAAGTCAACAAAGTAGAATATATCAAGAAGAAGGGAGGTAGTTAACAGTGTCAAATGCTATAGAGATAACCAGTGTAGAATACTGTTCTACTCTGTCTCAGAGGCCCACTGTCATGATTCTCACAACTTCAGAAAAACTCCTTCCAGTCTTTACTTCATTTCCAACTTTGCTGCCTTCCTTTTCAGAGCTTTGCCAGTCAAGTATCTTAACACATACCCTTTACTCTTCCCCACCTAGCTCTGAAATCATGATGAAATCAACACTGCCATTTTCTCCAGATGGGATGTGTCATGTATGGGCCCGTTCTCCATCTTTAATTTTCAGGACCTATGTGCCCCCTTTCTCATCCCTCCATTATGTGTGCTCTCTACCTTTGTTAGATTGTAAGCTCCTTGAATTTGGAGACTACCTTTGCTCTTATATTTGTCCCTCCAGTATTTAGCACAGTGCTTGGCACAAAGATATTAGTAAGTGCTTCATTCGTTACTTCATTATTGTACAAAGCACAAAATCAAAGAATTATTAAAACATCCTACAGAACCCAACTCTCTTCACTTAGCACATTGATCAGAATGTGATCTATAGCAACTGCTTCAAAAATAAGGAATAGAAAAAAACAACAAGAAGCCAGAATCTTCACATTGCAATGTTTTTATACATTACTTGGGTTAGAACTATAGAAAATTGCAAGTTCAGCTAATACTTTGAATTTTATGGTCTTGCAAGTTTAAATAGCTGAGATTCAATTCCATAAACAGTGTTAGGCAAGTCACATGCACAAAGCACTGAGAATGTAGAAGCAAAACAACAGGCCCTCTGCTTGACTTCCATTTACAATATGAAAGCTTCTATCTCACCATTCTTCTTTTTCATAGAAAGCTAAAAGTTGTTTATATCATTGAAAATAATTGGGTCCTTCAACATTTTGATTTTCCCTTAAGGTGACTTATAGAATAACTGGTACATGGAGCCAAGATTCTAATTCTTATCTTCTGACTCCAAATTTAGCACTACAGGATTTCCAGGTTTTAGAAGTTAAACATTTTTTTCTCTTTCTGCTAAATCTTTCATCCCTATTAAAACACTTAACTTGCCCAAGCTGATACATGTAATAAGTAAAAACTTTTGAACACTTTTCAAAAATCTCTATGGAATTGAGAAGGGGGTTAAAATATATTTTCTGGTGGAGAAAATTCTTAATCTTCGACATAGTTGAGAAACATTTTTTGTACAGTATTTTGGGGAAATTACCTCTATTTTTAATAGTGAACAGAAGATCATCTGTTCTGTTATTTCTTTTCTCTCTGAATATCCTCACTGAGAGTGAAGGGAATATGCTTTTTAGATTGGGAAAAAAAACACCTTTAATTCAATTTATACCATTACTTAGAGGCAAAGGAGTTACTGAAATGTATTTCAGACACTTGGAAAATTTAAGTTGAAAAATAATGAAATACAGCAAATTCATAACCAATTCCTCAGCACCTTTTTTTTGTAAGAGAAGGCTTTTCAGCCTATGTCCCTGATAATGGCAGCAAAGAACCAATCAATCAATTAACAAATATTTATTAAATAGCTAATATATCCCAGGCAATAACAACAACAACAATCTTCTGTCTATGTTTCCAAAGTGTCATTTTGAACATAAATAAGAAGACATAGGTCCAGTGAGGCAAGCCTATTACCAATGCCTTTAATACAAGTGTGTTTTCGTGATTTCTCTTGGTCTCAAAAGAAAAATAGATGCTTTTCGAAAGAGAATATTAAACTAAAAATCAACTACATTGTTCCATCCAAGAATACCAGTGGAATTAACATGTGTAAAAGTGAACTCTAAATGGAGTTCTTCAAGTGTTCAGATATGGTTAAACTCCTAAATTTACACAACAAGGTCATTTTCCCCCCTGCCATGGCTAGTGCTTGTTTCATTGTTCTATCCATTTGCCTCACCAGCCCAAAACCTGGACTTGAAGTGAGCCACCCTGATGTGGACCACTTCACATCATGTGATTGTGTTTTCCAGATGTGTGACCAGGTTAAATTAGATCATTTCCTTCCACCTCTATAAGCTTATCATCCTATCATTCAATATGGCTGTCATGAAATAGCTCCTAATCCTTCTAATTGCCAGAAATCTCCTTCTATCACAACTTCTTACTGATATTATTGTTTAATTCATTTGGCAATATTCTAATTTGGTTTGCATTTATTTTTCTATATTTGGCATATATATTTTTCATGTTTTACACATGTTTTATACTGTATTAGATTTTAAGCTGCTTAAGGTCAGGGACCTCTTAAATTTCTTTGTATCTCTCAACCATCTAAAAGAGTGCATTACATAAAATCGTCATGTAATAAGAAAAGAATGAACCAAAGGTCCATCTTGAGAGAAAGTTTGGTGTGTGGATAGACAGCCTTTGTTGACTTCAGGATGATTTGGGTTCAAGTCCTGCCTCTGACTCATACTGGCTTTGTGACCATGAGTAAGTCACTTCTCAGTTACCTAGTCAACTTCCTAAGAATATTATTAACAATCAGGTTGACTGATCTTCATCAATAGAAGAATTTTCTCTATTGGGAGTTTCCCCACAACCATGAAATTCCAGACTGGGCCCAAAACAATTTCCTTTCAGACCTAAAATTTTGTGATTGTAAGTCTCAGCTGGCTCCCACAGGTAATCTTATCCAGGATCCAGAGTTTACAAATACAAAGAGAAATTGCAACTTGGAAATCTCTAACAGATAAACCCTGAATTCACTGCTCTACAATTATATAAGAGAAATAACCCATGAATCATAATGTCTAATCTAAAATAAATTGAAAAAGCCTGTTTATCTAATTGGAGCTAAAATTGTCTTAACCCCATCCACTACCTTGACAAATTCACTATAGAGCAATACCTTAACAAATCTTCTGAGAATAAATCATGATTTAGTATTTACTGAAATGCTTAGTACGTGTGTAGAGAATTATTTGAGATACTGGCATACAAAAAAGTTGAGCCATGGTGCTTTATTTTTTTCTTCTTCACAAATGATGAGAAGCAGAGCGGCAGGCATTTACAAACAGGCATTACAAAAACTATTCTGTGTATATGTGTGTGTGTGTGTGTGTGTGTGTGCATGCCATGTCTGTCCATTTGAAGATATACAGGACCATTCCCAGGCAAAGTTTTGAACTCATTCAATTTGTCTTATATCTTCTCTCTTTATTTGGGGAATCACTCTCTTCCTACTATCTTTTTTAAAGCAGAGAAGTATATTTTTCCTCCCCATGGATTGGTTTCAATGTGTTACTCCAACTAGCCATCAGAATTTTAAAGCTTTTTCCTGGGCCTGACTCAAGTCTGGCAGTTTAGGTCCAGTATTTAACTAAAATTAAATACCTTTAAGCTAATCAACAGTTAATAAATATAGGATTCTTATCAATTACAGAGGAAGGATATTTGACAAGTATGTTCAGAAAGGATACTACACTGGTTCAGCTGAGCGAAGCTTGCTGGTATTGGTCATGTGTTCATTCATGGCCAGAAGCCTCAGAGAGAGAGATAGGTGGCTTTTGAAGCCAAGTAAATAGGAAGCCAGGTCAACACCCTAAGCCAGTCTCTTTAGCCAATGAAATCTCAAAGACATTTCAATACTTCTAAAAAAGAACTAGGCTAACCAGCTTGGAACAGGACTTTAGGAAAAGCTAACCCAGCCTAAATGATAGGGATCTAGGAAACATTTTTATTACCACAAGCACTAATTGTGGAATGAATCACTTTGTGCCCAATGAAAGAAATTTCAGATAGCAAATATGTAGATGAGAAGGATAAACCTCTCACCCAAATCAAAGGACTTGTGTTCACAATTCTTGTTCTTTTCCTAAAACTCCTCACTTTTCTCCTTTCCCCTCCCCCTACTATATAGAGTTTGCCACAATGCCTCAGCTGCATTCTAGAAGATTCTTCTAATGCTGTGGCATTTTCCTCTGCTGGTCAGTTCCTCTCTGAATCCTCTTTTCTCTCTTTCTCTCTCTCTCCCTCTCCCTCTCTCTCTCTCCCTCTCTTTCTCTCTCTCTCTCCCTCTTTCTCTCTCTC